>NC_140179.1:105428216-105628216 GCF_963971535.1 Notolepis coatsorum
TGTGTGTGCACCAAGTGGTGACCTTTACGCTCTTTCTTTGTCTTGAAGGTCTTCCCACACTGGTCACAGCAGTAAGGTTTCTCTCCTGTGTGTACCAAGTGGTGACTTTTAAGCTCTCTCTTCGTCTTGAAGGTCTTCCCACACTGGTCACAGCAGTAAGGTCTCTCTCCTGTGTGTACCACGTGGTGTAGTTTAAGGTGACGCTTCGTTTTGAGGCTCTTTCCACACTGGTCACAGCAGTAAGGTTTCTCTTGTGTGTGCACCAAGTGGTGACCTTTAAGGTGACGCTTCGTCTTGAAGCTCTTTCCACACTGGTCACAGCAGTAAGGTTTCTCTCCCGTGTGTACCACGTGGTGTAGTTTAAGGTGACGCTTCGTCTTGAAGCTCTTTCCACACTGGTCACAAACGTAAGGTTTATTTTCTGTGCCAATTACTGCCTGCTGTACAGCCGGCAGCTCTGGGTATTGTGATTTGCTTGGTTCTGTGAATTCCTCACTTCCCGCAAACGTTTCGGGGGACTCTGGGTGTTCCTCCCGTTCTCCTAGGTAGTCCAGACCCAGGTCGGGTATAAACACTCCCAATCCCTCATCCGAGGGTAATTCCTCCTCTATGATGTGGGAATGATTGTGAGACATCGTGTTAGCACTGGTTTGTTAGCCGATGGCGAGCTAGTTAGCTTCCGTCTGGCTTCGTGTCACATAGCCTCGGGCTAGGTAGCCATCCAGTTAGCATTCAGTTCACTCCTGGCTTGTTGGCGGATGGCGAGCTAGTTAGCTTCCGTCTGGCTAAGGCCAGCTCATGGGTGTTAGCACTGGCTTGTTAGCCGATGTCGTGCTAGTTAGCTTGCAGTTCTGTGAACGGTCGTTTTGACTTCGCTTCACATCCAGTCTCCCCTCCTCACAAACAGTATCTTTGGGCTAGGAGCCATCCAGTTCGCCTTTCTGTGAACGGTCGTTTTGACTTCGCTTCACATCCAGTCTCTCCTCCTTACAAACAGTGTCTTTGGGCTAGGGAGCCATCGCCTTTCTGTGAACGGTCGTTTTGACTTCGCTTCACATCCAGTCTCCCCTCCTCACAAACAGTATCTTTGGGCTAGGGAGCCATCGCCTTTCTGTGAACGGTCGTTTTGACTTCGCTTCACATCCAGTCTCTCCTCCTTACAAACAGTGTCTTTGGGCTAGGGAGCCATCGCCTTTCTGTGAACGGTCGTTTTGACTTCGCTTCACATCCAGTCTCCCCTCCTCACAAACAGTATCTTTGGGCTAGGGAGCCATCGCCTTTCTGTGAACGGTCGTTTTGACTTCGCTTCACATCCAGTCTCCCCTCCTCACAAACAGTATCTTTGGGCTAGGGAGCCATCGCCTTTCTGTGAACGGTCGTTTTGACTTCGCTTCACATCCAGTCTCCCCTCCTCACAAACAGTATCTTTGGGCTAGGGAGCCATCGCCTTTCTGTGAACGGTCGTTTTGACTTCGCTTCACATCCAGTCTCCCCTCCTCACAAACAGTATCTTTGGGCTAGGGAGCCATCGCCTTTCTGTGAACGGTCGTTTTGACTTCGCTTCACATCCAGTCTCCCCTCCTCACAAACAGTATCTTTGGGCTAGGGAGCCATCGCCTTTCTGTGAACGGTCGTTTTGACTTCGCTTCACATCCAGTCTCCCCTCCTCACAAACAGTATCTTTGGGCTAGGGAGCCATCGCCTTTCTGTGAACGGTCGTTTTGACTTCGCTTCACATCCAGTCTCCCCTCCTTACAAACAGTGTCTTTGGGTAGTTGGCTCTCGTCTTGGGTAGGGCCAGTTCGCTTCCTGTGGGCAAAGCACGAAATTATGTTGCACTTGTAACTCCCCCCAGAGCTCTATAAACATTATGTTACCCTTTAGTTGTGAGTAAACGTTGCTTTAATCACCAAGATAGAGCTTTCTATTCATTTGTGATATCCCCGAGTACAGCCTTCCACTCGAGTCGCCAGTAGAGCTTTCTACTTAAATTTTTGCCAAATCTGTAACTTAATTTTACTCCAGAGGCTTTTGACAGTAGTCCTGTCTTCTTCGGCCGTTTAGCACCTATTTTGGTTAGTATAAATGCACATCGCCAGGGACGCCATGTTGAATGCCCACGCTAGGTCTTAGGTCAGATCGATAACTTCATAACTCATTGGTCTGCTCATCTTGACATCAAACAGCGTCCTGCGAAGTGGTTGACATGCAGAACCGAACGAGTCTACAAAATGTTGTTGTTACCACTGACCGACAAGAGATAGCGAATGCACCGTTCCGACCCCCGTCAGTCATCGACCTTAGGTCGAGTGATTGAAGTTGCGGAATCTTTTATTTTATTTGCACTGGGACGGACTCTCTTTTGTCAGATGAGGTCCATTTCCCTTATCCGTTACACGTATTATCACTGTATGGCTTTACTTGATAATCCCATTATAGCTAGGGATAAAGCCACTTATTCTATTTCATTCTATTCATATGTCTCCTTTTACTCCGTAGGGATAAAGCCACACTTCTAAAGTTTTACATCATTAATCAAAAATGCAACACGGGACCGCGTGGTTGACATTTTTCTCCTTTTACTCCGTCTGGCTAAAGCCTTACTCAGGAGGTTTTTCACATCATAAATCAGGCACATTACTGGACCGCGTGGTTGACATATTTCTCTTTAGGCCTCCGTATGGATAAAGCCCCACTTCTAAAGTTTTTACATCATTAATCAAAAATGCATGGGGTGAAGTTACAAGGCAAAACACATTTCATGCTTACCCGGTCGTCTGGTCAGAAGAAAGGATACAAAGGATATTTATAAAGAGGTATTTTTAATTAGAAAAAGCTAGTTACAAGAAGAGACTGAAGTGGAAAGTGTCCATTTCAGTTAAAATATGCACAAAACAAAACATCTCATCTGGTTCGGCTTTCTCCCCGTGTCAAGCAGCAGCATCTTCCTATCTCTCCCAAAAGTCTCGCCCTTGAAAGGGCAACCGTCCCTTTTATATCCATATTGTACCATATTTCCGATTGGTCTAAACACAGTGAAGTCACAGGGATGTCATTTTTGTTTAGCAAACCAGAGTACAATACGTAATTCGTATGAGCTCCTCCTTTTTGGTACTAACGTTACTTCTCGTTACCTAGTGGTTTTAAGTAACAGAAAGTCCCTTATTCCTTCAGAACAGACAACTGCTTTGTCTGTGGGGATCACGTGACATGGTACCGGGCACGAAGCCATCCCTAGGATTTCTTATCAAGCTTCCTAAAAGATCTCCTCCAGAAAACAGTTTTTTACCCATCATTCTTTTAGTATTATTCTCTAATGACAGTTAATTATAAGCATGTCATTTATGAAAACTTTTACTGTACACATTAAACATTTAATTGTTATATAGTTTTTTAAGATTTCCCTCTATAGATTCAGGACTCCCTGTTTTTCAACCCGCAACCTTTAATCCCCTTCCCGTCTGAAAGGGTTAACATTTTACAGCTCTTTCTCCTCTGTCTCTCTCCTCTCCTGAGGCCCACATTCCGCAGGTTGACTCCGTTTTAACAGTTTTTCACAGACAACAGGCCCCTTCTATGGAGACATTAAAGGCTCAGTTCCATTTTTTATAAGTAGAGCCATCATAGAGCTATCTTTCCAGAGTTTAGTTTAAAGATTTATACTGGTCATATAGGAACGACTCAGGATGTCATTGTCCAAAAGTGTCACTTGTTCTGTGGCACTTCACACCCACTCTGTCATTCTGGGAGATCATTGTCCATCATCAATTGAATAATGAAGCATATAATTACATGTGAAAAATAGGTATATAGGGCTATATTGTAACGACTCAGGATGTCATTGTCAAAAAGTGTCACTTGTTCTGTGGCACTTCACAATGTGAAAAGAAAGAATATTGTCTTCCTTGTGGGTTTAAAAATCGCCAGGGGTCAGAGACCTTGAATTCATTCATAAAAGCATGAATGATTTTGGCAGATCTTGAAGGTACACTATTCCTGGGTGATGAGCGATCTAATCTAGGATTAATCCAGACATTGTGGTCTCCACCCTGAATCAGATAATGTGTTGACATATCAGGTATCCTGGCAAACAGTGTTTGAAAAAAGTTCTCATTGTCCCAATTGGGGCCGTATACATTAGCCAGAATTACTGGTACATCATACAGCCGTCCTATAACTATCACAAATCTCCCGCCAGGATCTGAGATAATATCGGAGTAAACAAAGTTGACAGATTTATGGATTAGAATGGCTACCCCTCTGGATTTCCCTTGAAATGACGAATGATAAACCTGACCCACCCATCTCCTCTTTAATTTGATATGATCCGTTCCCTTTAAGTGGGTCTCTTGAAGGAAAGCAATGTTAGCGCCAAGATGTTGAAGATGATGTATCACCTTACTACATTTGATCGGTTGATTTAGGCCTCTGCAATTCCAGCTGCAAAACCTAAGTACACCTCCCGACCGCTGTGCTGATCTAGGTTGGGTCATAATACCGGCAAGATAATGAATAGATGTGCTGGGTACACCACAAATGAGAAACACTGAAAACAATAAAATAAAACTGCAATAGGGCGACCAAGCCAAGTACACAAAAATAAAAAATAACTGATACAGACAACATTACTCCCCCTTCCCTCCTCCCCCCTCCCCCTTCCCTCCTCCCCCCACTCCCTTCCCTCCTCCCCCCTCCCCCCTCACGCCGATGCATCTCCCGCTGAGATACGCGTGTGGTGTGGTGCCCGGAGCTCCTGCCCTCATTTATTTTAACCTCCCCCCATGTCCATCCTGAAAAATAGTTTGTGTAGAGTTGAAAGAAACAGTCATTGCGAGCGACAGTATTGTAGTCTACTAGGGGTTGGGTAAACCCCTTTCACTTGGTATGGTCCGTGTGACGTCACTCGTTGTTGCAGGAAGTATGATCGCAAACTTGACTGAAGGATAGTGTATACAAAACAAATTCAAACCGATCAGAACTAAACAATCAACACATACCAGCTTTTCTTAAATGGATATTTCTACTACGGGATTTTCACAAGGAGGGGATTTAACAACGTCTTACCTCCACTCTTGGTGGCAGAATACAGAGTCAATGTGTAACTTACAACGCCAGTTCAAGTGTCTCGAGAAATTCTCTCACCGCCGTTGGATCGTTGAAGAGGATGATGTTGTTCTCTTGAAGGACTCGCAGTCGATTTGGATATGCAAACCCTCGGAAGATACTCTTCTGAATGAGCACTTTGATCACATCGTCGAACTCTCTGCACTTAATCCGCACCTCCCTTGGCAGATCCTGACGAATGGTGAGTTTGATTCCCTCTTCTTGTATTGGTGTCCTCTTTGCTGTTTGTAGTATCATTTTCGCGTCTCTGACCCGTAGGAAACGAATCAATGTTGGTCTTGGTGGTTTTCCTGGCTCAGGTGGGGTTCGGCCGGAGCGCATGGCTAGTTCTAGGTCGATTTGTTTGTCGGGGATCTTCAGCCAATGTGGTAACTTCTGTTCAATATAGTTAATGAGTTCTTGTCCATGTTCGGATTTTTCTGGGAGACCCAGTAGAACCAAGCTCTTCATCCTTTCTTTATTTTCTAGTATGTCCAATTTTATTTCTAACGCTTGTATCTTCTTATTTGCACTGTCTGCTGACTTCTTGTTGGTTGTCAGAGTGTCTTCAGCTGTTGAGACCCGGGTTTCTACTTCATCCAGGCGTAGCTTCTGTGTCTCCAGTGCTTTGTTGGTTTTTTTTAGCGTGACTTTGATTGCCGATACTTCGGTGGTCATATCTCCCAAGCGTGTGTCGATGCCATCCAGTCGTTCTACTACCACAGTATGTTGGTATTTAAATTCTGACATAATTGCCTGTAATGTAAGTTCAGGTTCATCCTTTTCAGTTTCTTGTGTTTGGTCCTCGCCGAATTGTTTGCCCTTGCGTGTCGTTCGACCAGTGCCACCACGACCACCACGATCTAATGACATCTTGTTGTCTGTACTTTTTACTCCAAGTTGGAGTAAAAGAATAGTTAAATTATTCACTGAGTGAAGGTAAGAAATGATATTAAAGTCGAGGAAATGCAGAGCTCTCAGCTCAGGCAGCCATCTTGTTCAGCACACCTGATCTACAGAAAAACAGGAGGGAACCAGCCCTTGGGTTTTTTGACCTTTCCTGCACATTTGAACTGTTCTTCTTTTACTTATTTTATTCCAGAATGTATGTAGTGAAAGGTTAACCTTCTGTAGTGTGGTAGTGAAAGGGTTAACCTTCTGTAGTGTGGTAGTGAAAGGTTAACCTTCTGTCGTGTGGTAGTGTAAGGTTAAGCGTCTGTAGTGTGGTAGTGAAAGGGTTAACCTAATGTAGTGTGGTAGTGAAAGGTTAACCTTCTGTAGTGTGGTAGTGAAAGGTTAAGCGTCTGTAGTGTGGTAGTGAAAGGTTTAACCTTCTGTAGTGTGGTAGTGAAAGGGTTAACCTCCTGTAGTGTGGTAGTGAAAGGTTTAACCTCCTGTAGTGTGGTAGTGAAAGGTTAACCTTCTGTAGTGTGGAAGTGAAAGGTTAACCTTCTGTAGTGTGGTAGTGAAAGGGTTAACCTTCTGTAGTGTGGTAGTGAAAGGTTTAACCTTCTGTAGTGTGGTAGTGAAAGGTTTAACCTTATGTAGTGTGGTAGTGAAAGGTTAACCTTCTGTAGTGTGGTAGTGAAAGGGTTAACCTTCTGTAGTGAGGTAGTGAAAGGTTAACCTTCTGTAGTGTGGTAGTGAAAGGTTTAACCTTCTGTAGTGTGGTAGTGAAAGGTTAACCTTCTGTTGTGTGGTAGTGAAAGGGTTAACCTTCTGTAGTGTGGTAGTGAACGGTTAACCTTCTGTAGTGTGGTAGTGAAAGGTTTAACCTTCTGTAGTGTGGTAGTGAAAGGTTTAACCTTCTGTAGTGTGGTAGTGAAAGGTTAACCTTCTGTAGTGTGGTAGTGAAAGGTTAACCTTCTGTAGTGTGGTAGTGAACGGTTAACCTTCTGTAGTGTGGTAGTGAAAGGGTTAACCTTCTGTAGTGTGGTAGTGAAAGGTTTAACCTTCTGTAGTGTGGTAGTGAAAGGTTTAACCTTCTGTAGTGTGGTAGTGAAAGGTTAACCTTCTGTAGTGTGGTAGTAACCTTCTGTAGTGTGGTAGTGAAAGGTTAACCTTCTGTAGTGTGGTAGTGAAAGGTTAACCTTCTGTAGTGTGGTAGTGAAAGGTTTAACCTTCTGTAGTGTGGTAGTGAAATGGTTAATCCCCTCACCATTCTCTCTACATGTCTCTCTGTCAGCCCAGTGCTTATTCAGTCCCCCTGGTGTTGCTGTTCTGTGTTCGGTACAGTGTCCAGTTATATATCGTATGGCTATCGCGTCCCGCTCTAGCCTAATGAGATACCCCTTATCTCCTAGTACCTACTGTACACCACCACGAACACAATTAAATACACCCACACCTGACCGGGTCCCGCCCCTATGGAGGCGTAGCCTATAAGACCATGGTCCTGGTCACCAAACACCCTTCCTCTATTTTCGTTCCATCATAGTGGATGCAATGCACCTTATGTAACTTCACAAGGAGGGGATTTAACAACGTCTTACCTCCACTCTTGGTGGCAGAATACAGAGTCAATGTGTAACTTACAACGCCAGTTCAAGTGTCTCGAGAAATTCTCTCACCGCCGTTGGATCGTTGAAGAGGATGATGTTGTTCTCTTGAAGGACTCGCAGTCGATTTGGATATGCAAACCCTCGGAAGATACTCTTCTGAATGAGCACTTTGATCACATCGTCGAACTCTCTGCGCTTAATCCGCACCTCCCTTGGCAGATCCTGACGAATGGTGAGTTTGATTCCCTCTTCTTGTATTGGTGTCCTCTTTGCTGTTTGTAGTATCATTTTCGCGTCTCTGACCCGTAGGAGACGAATCAATGTTGGTCTTGGTGGTTTTCCTGGCTCAGGTGGGGTTCGGCCTGAGCGCATGGCTAGTTCTAGGTCGATTTGTTTGTCGGGGATCTTCAGCCAATGTGGTAACTTCTGTTCAATATAGTTAATGAGTTCTTGTCCATGTTCGGATTTTTCTGGGAGACCCAGTAGAACCAAGCTCTTCATCCTTTCTTTATTTTCTAGTATGTCCAATTTTATTTCTAACGCTTGTATCTTCTTATTTGCACTGTCTGCTGACTTCTTGTTGGTTGTCAGAGTGTCTTCAGCTGTTGAGACCCGGGTTTCTACTTCATCCAGGCGTAGCTTCTGTGTCTCCAGTGCTTTGTTGGTTTTTTTTAGCGTGACTTTGATTGCCGATACTTCGGTGGTCATATCTCCCAAGCGTGTGTCGATGCCATCCAGTCGTTCTACTACCACAGTATGTTGGTATTTAAATTCTGACATAATTGCCTGTAATGTAAGTTCAGGTTCATCCTTTTCAGTTTCTTGTGTTTGGTCCTCGCCGAATTGTTTGCCCTTGCGTGTCGTTCGACCAGTGCCACCACGACCACCACGATCTAATGACATCTTGTTGTCTGTACTTTTTACTCCAAGTTGGAGTAAAAGAATAGTTAAATTATTCACTGAGTGAAGGTAAGAAATGATATTAAAGTCGAGGAAATGCAGAGCTCTCAGCTCAGGCAGCCATCTTGTTCAGCACACCTGATCTACAGAAAAACAGGAGGGAACCAGCCCTTGGGTTTTTGACCTTTCCTGCACATTTGAACTGTTCTTCTTTTACTTATTTTATTCCAGAATGTATGTTTGTAAGTACAAATAACAATAAACATAAAGATAGTGTGGTAGTGAAAGGGTTAACCTTCTGTAGTGTGGTTGTGAAAGGGTTAACCCTTTGTCGTGTGGCAGTGAAAGGTTAACCTTCTGTAGTGTGGTAGTGAAACGGTTAACCTTCCGTAGTGTGGTAGTGAAAGGGTTAACCTTCTGTAGTGTGGTAGTGAAAGGTTAACCTTCTGTAGTGTGGTAGTGAAAGGTTAAGCGTCTGTAGTGTGGTAGTGAAAGGTTAACCTTCTGTAGTGTGGTAGTGAAAGGGTTAACCTTCTGTAGTGTGGTAGTGAAAGGTTAACCTTCTGTCGTGTGGTAGTGTAAGGTTAAGCGTCTGTAGTGTGGTAGTGAAAGGGTTAACCTAATGTAGTGTGGTAGTGAAAGGTTAACCTTCTGTAGTGTGGTAGTGAAAGGTTAAGCGTCTGTAGTGTGGTAGTGAAAGGTTTAACCTTCTGTAGTGTGGTAGTGAAAGCGTTAACCTCCTGTATTGTGGTAGTGAAAGGTTTAACCTCCTGTAGTGTGGTAGTGAAAGGTTAACCTTCTGTAGTGTGGAAGTGAAAGGTTAACCTTCTGTAGTGTGGTAGTGAAAGGGTTAACCTTCTGTAGTGTGGTAGTGAAAGGTTTAACCTTCTGTAGTGTGGTAGTGAAAGGTTTAACCTTATGTAGTGTGGTAGTGAAAGGTTAACCTTCTGTAGTGTGGTAGTGAAAGGGTTAACCTTCTGTAGTGAGGTAGTGAAAGGTTAACCTTCTGTAGTGTGGTAGTGAAAGGTTTAACCTTCTGTAGTGTGGTAGTGAAAGGTTAACCTTCTGTTGTGTGGTAGTGAAAGGGTTAACCTTCTGTAGTGTGGTAGTGAACGGTTAACCTTCTGTAGTGTGGTAGTGAAAGGTTTAACCTTCTGTAGTGTGGTAGTGAAAGGTTTAACCTTCTGTAGTGTGGTAGTGAAAGGTTAACCTTCTGTAGTGTGGTAGTGAAAGGTTAACCTTCTGTAGTGTGGTAGTGAACGGTTAACCTTCTGTAGTGTGGTAGTGAAAGGGTTAACCTTCTGTAGTGTGGTAGTGAAAGGTTTAACCTTCTGTAGTGTGGTAGTGAAAGGTTTAACCTTCTGTAGTGTGGTAGTGAAAGGTTAACCTTCTGTAGTGTGGTAGTGAAAGGTTAACCTTCTGTAGTGTGGTAGTGAAAGGTTAACCTTCTGTAGTGTGGTAGTGAAAGGTTAACCTTCTGTAGTGTGGTAGTGAAAGGTTTAACCTTCTGTAGTGTGGTAGTGAAAGGGTTAATCCCCTCACCATTCTCTCTACATGTCTCTCTGTCAGCCCAGTGCTTATTCAGTCCCCCTGGTGTTGCTGTTCTGTGTTCGGTACAGTGTCCAGTTATATATCGTATGGCTATCGCGTCCCGCTCTAGCCTAATGAGATACCCCTTATCTCCTAGTACCTACTGTACACCACCACGAACACAATTAAATACACCCACACCTGACCGGGTCCCGCCCCTATGGAGGCGTAGCCTATAAGACCATGGTCCTGGTCACCAAACACCCTTCCTCTATTTTCGTTCCATCATAGTGGATGCAATATACCTTATGTAACTAGCAGTATGAAAAAGATTGGAGGAATTGTGTAATGTTGAAAGCTTACCGGAGGTTGCTGGCCCCTGGCATCTTCGAAGCATGTTTTCAGCGACACGACGGGCCTATGTTGATGTTTCCTCGTCTGATGGCAGCAGACCAAGGCTCAGCTGTGCAAGATTGGCTGTCGGGCCAGCTTGTACCCAGGTAGGCCCTGTGTCTTCAGGCATGGGTATTAGTGTTAGTAATGCTGGTTTGTTACACAACCATGTTGTGTGTTGGCGCCGGGGGCAGGATGGTTTGGTGAACGTTTCACTGCAGTGAGCGGTTTCCAAACGGTCTTGGCCGTGCTGTTAAACAACTAATGCTATGCTACATGCTAACGCTAATGCTACATGCTAACACTACTGCTACATGCTAACTGCTACGCTGTTCTAATGTCTCCGCCGTGAGATGTTGTCACTTCTCCCTCCTCTTGCCCGGTTCATCAATGAAGGTCAGTCGGTAGCTGTTGTGGGGGTTTTGCTGAGTCCTATTTACCTTTTTTACGGGTAAATGGGTTGACAACAGGGTAGGCCGTGGCTAGGTAGCCTAGCCAGGTACGTTACCTTTGTGTTCCGGTGGGGTCTGTGGAATGGTGTCCCCATCTGGGGCCGATGCGTGAGCTCGGCGGTGTAGCAGTAGAGCTATACTACTGCAGGATGGGACTTAACGGCGGGTTATGGCTCAGCTGGCTAGTTCCTATCCACATTGGCGTCGGGTAGTGGGTAAGGCTGAGCCCGAACGTTCGAACGTTCGTTCGTTAAGCTGACATTCGGACTTTAATTAATGGGTTCGAACGTTCGGTGAAAAAAAATAAAGCAGGCGCAACGACGGTGAGGCAATGTGAAGCGGCGCGTCCCCCGAGTGAGATCGCTCGGCTCAACCAGTATGGTCTCTGCCGGGCTGTTGCTGGATACTCAACCAGAGCTCTTGTCTCAACCAATGCAATAGAACAATTTTGATTGAATGACAGGCGATTCTGCCAATTACGTCACACCGCTTGCACCCGCCTCTGCTGTTACCACCAATCGGCAAGCGTTTATTATTTTTTTTACTTCCGGCAATGCCGCCATTGATCTGCTTGAGAGAAGCATTAACGTAGCGTTAGCTCCCCGCCGAGGAAGTAAAAGTCGTAACAACTTTCCATAGGTCAACCTGCGGAAGGATCATTAATGAATAGTATTGAATACCAGCCTTTTTCGGCCACGGAGCGCGAGCTTCATGGCGGGAGGTGGTTGCGTTGGAAACACTCTGGGCGTGTTGGGAGCCCGGCGGGACCCCCGCGCCGGTGTCTCTCTGTCTCTCTGCCGTCCCCCGTTCCGAGGTGACGGTGGAAGGAGCTGAGGCGCGCGCCTCTCTCCTTCCCGTCGACCAAGAGTGAATACCTGTTATTGAACGTGTAACACTAACTATATAACGTGAATGCCACAAAACGAATGCATTTGTTTATCTAGCCCCTTACGTGACTGCGGTGTGCAAGGGCTATTGTTTATCATAAGTAGGAACTTTATGCAGTACTCAGTAGCTTGTTTATTTTCTTCTGAGTGCTTTGTTTAATTACATGTTTACATGAACAGCCACCACTGTAAACAACATGTTTTTTCACCAATAGATTATGCAATGCCGCCCTCCGTAGGATCTATAATAATAATAAAAAAAAATATATATATATAAAAAAAAATAATTTTATTAAAAAATTTACAAAAAACGAACGTTCGAACGTTCGTTCGATAACCCTGGCGAACGTTCGAACCCTAAAAACAGGGTTCGGGCTCAGCCTTAGTAGTGGGGCTATGGGTCCAGCCGACATGGTAAACATGTTGCGTGTCTGTGTGCAGGCGGTTGTTGATCTGGGTCCCACATCGCCTCACGCTAGGCTGTAGTAGTGTAGGGGGCTACTGTTTCGTTCTGTCACTCTGCTATGAGAAGGTCTGTCTTTGCTATAGCTTTCTCTCCTCTCAACCATTTATGCTGATGGTCAATCGGTGTCTACTGGGGGAGTAGTGCGGGGGGGGGCTTTGTTTACCTTTTTTGGTAAATGGGCTAAGCTAGGGCTGGTGTGCTGTTGTGAATATTTTGAATGAAGGCGGGACTAGTTCGCTCTGGTCCGCCTCCCCTTAACGTTGTGTATATGGGTTTGCTCATTCTACAGTATTTTGTGGTTTAGTTCTTTTATTCATTTAACCCTTTCATGGTGCACACCACAGTGGAGGTTGCTGTTTGCAACCACCACTGGTGCTCCGTGTTAACATCAGTCCTTTGTTTTTGACATATTGAAACAGTGCCCCGCCCGGCCGACGCCATGGGTGGGTCGGCCTGGCGAGTGGCTGGTGGGCTGCTAAAGCCTGTACCGCCACGGTATGGAATTGGCAGCGATTAGAACTGTGTTCGAATTGCTGTTTTTTTCTATTAAAAAAATTGTGTCTGGTGGCGGGGCCTTGAGGGCCAGCCGACGTCGACACATCGCGCGAGGTTGTTGACGTTATTAGCTTTGACCCAGCCACAAGCTATTTTGGTGTGGTAGTAATATTACTGCAGGGCTACGGTGTGTAGGAACCCATGGGGTCCTTACACCTTGCATGTCCGGCTGCAGAACAACTCCTCAGCATGTTCTGGAGGGGTGTTCAGTGGGGGGGCTTTTTTCACCTAGGAAGCCCCCCGTATCAAACCGGCCCTTTCTGTCGGGGTCCCCCCTTGGGTGCGATTGCCTCGTGGGTGGTGTCAGGGTCAGATGTCCCGACACGGAACGCTCTGCTCGCACGGTTCCAGGGTTGGCTACGCACAGCGGGGGGACCGGGCCAACTATCTACAGTTCCTGGCGGACCTGCGCCACATGGCGGCGGGTGCGTTGGGAGTGTCATCACATATGACTACGGCAGTACCATATGTCGAGGTGGATGGAGAGAACGCTGAGGCGGGGACTTGTGTTTACACAACCCCACCCGTTTTCAGGTTTGGTACAGACCCTATTGTCAGGGTCTCCAGCATTGACAGCTCTGGTCAACGAGATCCAATCTCTGTGGACGAAGCAAGCCATCGTCGTGGCGTTCTCCTCCCGGTGTTCTCTGCCTGAGAAATCGGGAGGGGGGGTGTCAGAACCAGGCTGGACCTGTCCCATGGGAAGGTTCAGCATTTTTTGGATCGTCTCCTACCTGTTGAACACTGTCAGGTGGGGGTCTGGTTCTCCTCCATAGACCTGTAGGATGCGTATGCGCATCTCCGATCTTCCATCCTAGGGCTTACCTACGCTTCCTTTGCAGGGTTAGCGTATGAGTACCAGAGGCTGCCGTTCGGTTTTCTCTGGCTCCCCACATCTTCACCAAGTGCGTGGAGGCCGCACTGGGGCCTCTGCGTCGTCAGGGGTTACGGAGTGTTCTGCCCTGACGACGTTCTGGTCCTTCGCGGTCAAGGTGGATCGTCAGGTCTCATACCAGGCAGGTCTCTACCAGCCTGGGGTTGCTGCAGACTGGAAGTAGAGTACTCCTCTTCCCAGTCAACGGTTGGAGGGCTATGGGCATCCCTCTCAGAGCATGTTGTCAACACGCTCGGGAGGTTCCGTCCTAGGACGGTTGCGGCGCTGTCTCACGTCATGTTTTTCACCGACGCCTCCCTCACTGGTGACGCGTCGGGCCAACGCAGTAGGGGGCAGCTGGCAAACCATGCTGCCCGGTTTGCGCTACGTTCAATGTGTTGGTGTTAAAAGCGGTCCTTCTGGTCCACAAATGGTGTTGATCAGGACTGACGATACGATGTCAGTGTCGTGTATCGACAGACGGGGAGGAGTACGCTCCCCCCGTCTGCACCAGGCGGCGGGCGGCTGGCTATGGGTGTCCTCCATCTGCGCGGCCTGAGGGCTCCCCAAATCCCCGGCAGGGTGAATGTGTTATTTGGCTGGTAGATTTTAAAAACTACCAGCCAGGCAGATCTTTTACCAGCCAAAAATTATAAATAGCTTTTTAGTATATCGCCATGTGTTATTATTACTATATAATACTCTCATATGCTATTTTCAATTAATATCATAAACAACATAAGGAATATTAGCATCATTTTGAGTTGACTGAAGGAATGAGGCAGCGTTAATAGTTTTAAATGCAAATAATTTATTGAAACATAGAAGTGGGGTCGGGACACACACACACACTGTTTCAACTCACCACCCCGCATCATATTGTAGTCTAGTCTGTCTTCAAACGTCCACTCCTCTCGAAACGTTCTTTTTCGTCTGAGAAAGGCGCGGTGGGTTTTCTTTTTAGCGGCAGGCTTACTCCTTCCATATGGTTCCACTTCCACATATTTGTAATTGTAACCCATTTAATAATAATAATATTTACATTTATATATTTAATTACCGCATATATATATATATATATATATATATATATATATTTATAGGGCAACCAACCTTTTTACACTGCCATACACTGAGGCATCAGGGCATGTATAAACCCCTTCCTCTCCCAAACCGTTTCTACAATTGTTTTATGTTGCATGATGATCATGAATTCATTTATTATAATTTTTTTTATATTTGAATATCAACATTATCTGTCCATCCTCAGTAATCCTCAATTTACTATAATATACTCCTGACTTCATCGTCTTTCCAAACGCGCACACACACAGAGAAAGGGAGAGTGCCCCCCCCCCCCCCCATTTCCCTTTCCCCAGTCCACACTTTCTGCTGTTCTCTATGGCTCTGCCTCTGGTCAGGATTAGCTTGCTAACGTAACGTTAATTTCGGGTGATGTGGGCATAAAGGAATGGCGACGATGCAAAGCATGTTAGATGCATTTGACCCGTTGTGAGAAAAAAAAAACAGACTTATTTCGGGTCGCAAAATAGGCGCACTGCTGTGTAGCCCTGCTCTGCTTAATGCCAGCAGAAGCACGGACTGGGCGGATATGACGCCGAGTTGCCACGGGATTTTCAAAATAAGAGTATCGATATGAACCGAACGTTGCTAGCTGCCGGAGCCATAGATATTATAGCTGGAGCTGCGCTTGGGGCGGAAATGAGACGCCGCCACAGGATTTTCAAAATAAGAGTATCGATATGAACTATTTTGTTACCGGCCAGGTGGCGGGCAGACCTCTCATTGTTACTCGCCAAACCTTAAATCTGCCCGCCATTGGCGCTTGGCGGGTACTTATTTTGTTCCCTGCCCACCCCACCTACCGAACCTCCTCCAATGTACAGTTTCTACGTCAAATGTATATAACTCTTTTTCTGGACACTTTTTGTATCACAAACAGTACTGTATTTGCAAATCTGGTATGTCATAATTAAATGTATGTAGCAGTACTGTCTATCTGTATGTCGTGTGTGTCATATGATGAATTGAAAATGGGGGACCCTGATGTAAACAAGACGAAAGTCTTTCTCTGGTCTGCATCCCCTTAACAATTGTATGTATTGAGCTGTACTGTACTGTACCCATTCTGCAATCTGTTAATAAACTTTTCAATCAATCAATCATCTTCTATTTACTGTGTTGTGTCATTTGTACTGTATGTAATTGTTTCTTGTTTGTGTATTTGTATTCGCTCTGGTGGCAAACCATGTTTCCCCTCTGGGATTAAGAATAAAACCAGACCATGAATCAGGCAGGAGGCAGTACTGGGTATCAGGCTCATTGACTGGAGGTCTCTGTGTGACACACATCAGATGCACAGTCATTAGGTTTGGTGTGCAGTTGCTTGGTTTCACCTCATAGGCATCCCAAAATACTGTGTTACAAATTACACTAATATACTGTATATATTCTGTTTGGCAAAAAACTAAATTAAATTCCATAAACAATCAAAAATATTAAATGACCCATATTCACTTCAATAACAAATATGAAAATAAAACACATTATAATCACACAGTATCATTCTTAACATTCAAATAGGGCTTTAGTGACCTTAGAACAACATGTAACTGTGTTGTGTTATTATAATAACAATCACACCAGCCAGACTCACCTTATATAGCTGGACTGGTGTGGATGCGTCTCTACAATTCGTAGCCGCATTTCTGCAGACCCCTCTCTGATTGGTTGAACTCCATTTCTGCAGACCCCTCCCATTTCTGCAGACCCCTCTCTGATTGGTTGAGCGAAGCCTCTCTCTGATTGGTTGAGCGAAGCCCCTTTTAAGGTACGCGCTTGGTTTGAGCAAAGCCCCTCTCAGGTACGTGTTGTAAGGTTATCGCGGTGCTCGCGCCAAAAAAAGAAATCGCGCCAAAAAAAGAAAAAAGATGCCGCACATTAATATGGCAACAAATCTTAAAATACGCGTCAGCAATGATGAGCGTTTTCCCTGTACTCCGCCATGTGAATCTAATCTGGATGCGTACCCTGAACTTGTGGTAGGCCTAGACATTTTCAATTCATCATCTTGTTTACATCAGGGTCCCCCATGTTCAATTCATGATAACATATATGACATACAGGTAGACAGATGGACAGTACTGCTACATTTAGACATTTATGACATACCAGATTTTGAACCTGTGGTAGGCCTAGACATTTTCAATTCATCGTCTTGTTTACATCAGGGTCCCCCACTTGTATGCAAATAAACAACTTGTGACAAATAACTCTTGACTTGACTTGACCACCAGCCTCTCTCTCTTAAGGCATTAACTGGGTTAATTAATCTAAATGTTATATTGTAACTGTCTAGTTATTGATTGATTGAATTGATTGAAAACTTTATTAACAGATTGCAGAATGGGTACAGTACACAGTACAGCTCAATACATATGTAACGGATATGTGCCGCGATAGTGTGACTACGGCACATAGAAGTGTGTAAAACTCACTCCCCAGAGGCAGATAAACCGAGCGCTTAGAGGGGAATTCCCTTCTTGGCGCAGCGGTTTGCTATACTGGCCCCGGAGCAGACGCTCTGTGTTCGACTCCCACTCGAGGCATGGTCGAAGTTTCGTGACGGGTACTAGGACGTACCCGTTATACTGGTGCCGTGACCCGGATGCCTTGGGTGGTGTGAGTTTAGGGGGGGTGAATGTAACGGATATGTGCCGCGATAGTGTGACTACGGCACATAGAAGTGTGTAAAACTCACTCCCCAGAGGCAGATAAACCGAGCGCTTAGAGGGGAATTCCCTTCTTGGCGCAGCGGTTTGCTATACTGGCCCCGGAGCAGACGCTCGGGGTTCGACTCCCACTCGAGGCATGGTCGAAGTTTCGTGACGGGTACTAGGACGTACCCGTTATACATACAATTGTTAAGGGAATGCAGACCCCAGAGAAAGACTTTCGTCTTGTTTACATCAGGGTCCCCCATTTTCAATTCATCGTAACATATGACATACAGATAGACAACTGGGTTAATCGCTGCTGCTGCCCCCTCCCTCTGGAATGCTCTCCCCAGCCATATCCGTGATGCAAACACCCTGACATCTTTTAAATCAGCCCTCAAAACTCACCTTTTCAATCTTGCTTTTGACCTCTAATTCTGTCGGTGTTATTTTATTTTTGTCATGTATTATTTTTGTTCTGTTTTTTTTGTTTTGCCATAGTTTGTCTCTCCTGCCCATGTAAAGCGTCTTTGAGCACCTGGAAAAGCGCTATATAAAATAGATGTATTATTATTATTATTATTGTACAGTAAGTGGGGAGTGTAAACAAGTTGAACGCTGGCTGTTGTGAAATGTGAATAAACCGTGAAGTCACGCGAAATAACGTTATACGCGAAGCTATACAAACCAATTACATAATCCTATCCAACATGTGTAAAGGCACACACAACATATTCCAGTTAACGGTATATTTTTTTAATGATTCGTTATGGCGTAATCAATACTTCCATGCCGTCGGGCAACAACCGTGGGTTTTCAGCCTCTCTCTCTGGAGTTAACGGAGTTTCGACTCCTGGCTAGAGGAGCTTGTCTCGGCTCATGCGGGGGGCCAATCAGAGAGGGGCTTCGCTCAACCAATCAGAGAGGGGTCTGCAGAAATGGGAGGGGTCTGCAAAAATGGAGTTCAACCAATCAGAGAGGGGTCTGCAGAAATGCGGCTACGAATTGTAGAGACGCGGTGTGCGTTAGCTAGAAGGCTACTAGGCCTACAGCCTTTCATTCCACATAGAACAACGTGTTGAAAAGAAACAGACACAAACATCTCCATACCTGTGTTCCACACATCAGATGCACATCACTGGGTTTGGTGTGAAGCAGCTTGGTTCCAGCTGATCAACAGAACAGAACTTGACTGCAGTCAGCTGGAGCTCTGGAGCTGAGAGGAGAGAGAGCTAACAGGAGCTAGTAGCTAGCTGTACAGGAGCTAGCATTAGCCTACTTTCTCCCAGACTAAACTAATACAAAGTGGCTTAGTGGTCTTGGATCCGAACACAATGTACACAGGATGAGTGGAATGTTTTACGGAACATGTAGCAACAAGTAGATAACGTTTAAAACACGAATGACAACTTTTATAAGCGTTTATCAGGCGGAGCCTCACCTCACCTCGTAAAAATCCGGAAAGTGTGTATTTTTTTAGTAGGGTATATCTGCAGAGCCGCAAGCCCAACGTCTGGGCGGGGCTTCGTGGCTTGGACTAGGTTTGAGGCGGGTATTCGTGGCTTGGATTGATTGATTGATTGATTGATTGATTGATTGAAAAGTTTATTAACAGATTGCAGAATGGGTACAGTACAGTACAGCTCAATACATACAATTGTTAAGGGGATGCAGACCAGAGAAAGACTTTCGACTTGTTTACATCAGGGTCCCCCATTTTCAATTCATCATAACATATATGACATACATGACATACAGATAGACAGTACTGCTACATCTATACATTTATGACATATCAGATTTGCAAATACAGTACTGTTTGTGATACAAAAGTGTCCAGAAAAGGAGTGTATATACATTTGGCATAGAAACTGTACATTGGAGGAGGTTGGTTGGGTGGGGTGGGGTTGGGTGGGTTGGGTGAGGGCTGTACATTGGAGGTGGGGGGGGGGGGTTGGGAAGGGGACACACACACATTTTACACTGTACATTGGAATATTGACAAAGCTTTACTTGGTCATTTACTGTACAACTAGGTTAGGACATTTGTAGGGGCCAGTTTCGAATTGCAGTCTCACGTAGGTGTTTTTTGAGAGTGTTTTTGAAGGTGGGTAGTGATTCACATTCCTTTACAGCTTTAGGCAGGGCGTTCCACATTGATGTGGCATAATTGCGAAACGTGTTTAGTCCCTTGTTTGATCCGAATCTGGGTTTTACATGATTTGTGGAGCTCCCTCTGGTGTTGTGATCGTGGTATTCACTGACCTTTGGGAAGTATTTTGACATGTACATGGGTACCTTGGTCGCGTAGTGTATCTTGTAGACCAGGCCCATTGCAAGTTGCTGTACTCTGTCGTCTACTCTAAGCCATCCTAGGTTGTCAAAGTGGGCAGGGGTGAGGTGGGTTCTAGGAGTCAGGTCAAGTAGTAGTCTGACTAGCTTGTTTTGAGATGTTTGTAATTTGTTTTTTAGTGCCTTTGAGGTGCTTTGGTACCATGAGGTGCAAGCATAGTCGTAGTACCCTTGAATGAGTGCTCCTGCTAGAGTCTTCAGGGTATTCTTGTTTACCAGAGCGGAGATCCGGTACAAGAATCGCGTTCGTTGGTTGACTTTTTTTATTACATTGGATGCCATTTTGTCACAGGAAAGATTAGCCTCTAGGATGGAACCCAGGTAGGTAATTTCATCTTTCCCTGTGATAATATTGTCACCCACTGTAACCGAGAAGCCGTCGGTCTTGCTGAGTTTGTTATTTGAACCGAAGAGAATGGACTCTGTTTTGCCCATGTGTAATGATAGTTTGTTGTCGGCGAGCCATATGCAGATTTTGCCTAGTTCCGAGCTGAGGGCTTTTTCAACCTGTAACTTGTTCTTGTCAGAGACCAGCAGGGCTGAGTCGTCCGCAAACAGGAACAAGTTGCAGTCACAAGCTGACGACATGTCATTTGCATAAATTAGGAATAGTAGCGGTCCTAGTATGCTTCCTTGTGGAACACCACAGCTCACTGTGAGGGGGGGGGATAGTGTACCGTTTACTTCCACCATCTGTTCCCTCCCCTCCAGGTAGGATTGTATCCAGCTCACTGATAAACTATCAAAACCAATTGCTTTTAGCTTGTCAATCAGAATGGTGTGATTGACAGTGTCGAAGGCCTTTTGTAGGTCCAGCATGACCATGCCGCAGTATTTGCCCGCGTCCACCTCTTGTTTGATGTGGTCGTTCAAGTAGAGAAGGCATGTGTCAGTGGAGTGGGATGTTCTGAAGCCAGATTGGAATTCGTAGATTAGATTTTTTTCCGCGAGGTACTTTTCGATCTGTTCGTATACTATTTTTTCCATGACTTTCGAGATGGATGTAAGGATAGAAACAGGGCGGTAGTTACCCGGGTCTAATTTGCTGCCCTTTTTGTGCAGGGGTGTTACTCTCGCAATTTTGAAGTCCTTGGGGACGTGTCCCTGTTTTATGGAGAGGTTTATTATGTGTGTGATGACTGGGGTGATGGCTGCTGCTGAGTCTCTGAGGAATTTGGAGGGGATGTTGTCATGGCCAGTGGCCTTGTTTGGTTGGAGGGCGCTCAGTTTTTTGAGTACCTCATCTGTAGTTACTATTTCCAGTTTGAAGTCGTCTTTGTGGACGCCTAGGTTCTTGTAGTATGCTACTATGTGTTCTACCCCATACTGCCCTGAGTGGGAGGGTAGTTTGTTTACCAGTGTTGTGGCTATGTTTGTGAAGAAAGTGTTTAAGTAATTGGCTACATCCAGCTTGTCTGTGATGAGCGTGTTGTCCGTCTTTATGTTTATGTTTGAGAACCTGGTTTTGAGTTTTTTACTGCAGCCTAGTTGATTGTTGAGTAATTTCCAAAGTTCACGTGGTTTATTTTTGTTTTCCTCGGTTTTGTCATTGATGAAATTTTTTTTAGCAGTTTTGATCATGGAGTTTACGTCATTTCTTAGTCTGTTTCTTTCTAGTTTGAGTTCAGTCACGTGGTCTTGGAGTTCACTGCTCGTGCTTTTGGTAAGCTTTGACTGACTTTTACGAAACTCAGAGCATTTTTTGTCTCTGGCTTTCATAGCGGTCAGTATTTCAGTGTGCATCCATGGCTCAGCGCGATTTTTTACCCTGGTGGTTCTTAGGGGGGCCATGTTGTTTAGTATTGATGAAAATTTGGTTTTGAAGCCAAGCCAAGTTTCTTCAACCAGTGTACCATTGAGTTCATCTGACCAGTCCAGACTCTCCAGTTCAAGGTTAAAGGCCTCGCTAGAGTAGGTTTTGAGGTTGATTGATTGAAAAGTTTATTAACAGATTGCAGAATGGGTACAGTACAGTACAGCTCAATACATACAATTGTTAAGGGGATGCAGACCAGAGAGAGACTTTCGTCTTGTTTACATCAGGGTCCCCCATTTTCAATTCATCATAACATATATGACATACATGACATACAGATAGACAGTAATGCTACATGACATCTATACATTTATGACATATCAGATTTGCAAATACAGTACTGTTTGTGATACAAAAGTGTCCAGAAAAAGAGTGTATATACATTTGACGTAGAAACTGTACATTGGAGGAGCGTGGGTGGGTGGGGTGGGGGTGGGGGTGGGTGGGGCTTGTACATTGGAGGTGGGGGGGGGGGACACTGTACACTGTACATTGGAATACTGACAAAGCCATACTTGGTCATTTACTGTACACCTGGGTTAGGACATTTGTGGGGGCCAGTTTCGAATTGCAGTCTCCCGTAGGTGTTTTTTGAGAGTGTTTTTGAAAGTGGGTAGTGATTCACATTCCTTTACAGCTTTGGGTAGGGCGTTCCACATTGATGTGGCATAATTGCGAAACGTGTTTAGTCCCTTGTTTGAGCCGAATCTGGGTTTAACATGATTTGTGGAGCTCCCTCTGGTGTTGTGATCGTAGTATTCACTGACCTTTGGGAAGTATTTTGACATGTACATGGGTACCTTGGTCGCGTAGTGTATCTTGTAGACCAGGCCCATTGCAAGTTGCTGTACTCTGTCGTCTACTCTAAGCCATCCTAGGTTGTCAAAGTGGGCAGGGGTGAGGTGGGTTCTAGGAGTCAGGTCAAGCAGTAGTCTGACTAGCTTGTTTTGAGATGTTTGTAATTAGTTTTTTAGTGCCTTTGAGGTGCTTTGGTACCATGAGGTGCAAGCATAGTCGTAGTACCCTTGAATGAGTGCTCCTGCTAGAGTCTTCAGGGTATTCTTGTTTACCAGAGAGGAGATCCGGTACAAGAATAGAGTTCGTTGGTTGACTTTTTTTATTACATTGGATTTGGTTTGATCTCTCTCTCTTTCTTCTCTCTCTCTCTCTCTCTCTCTCTCTCTCTCTCTCTCTCTCTCTCTCTCTCTCTCTCTCTCTCTCTCTCTCTCTCTCTCTCTCTCTCTCTCTCTCTCTCGCTCTCTCTCTCTGAGCATTGCATTGCTTATAGTTGTCAATTGTGTCGGTCAGTTCATTGCAATTTTTCCTTCAGTCACATTTAGTTTTATCCTGCACCTGGCCTAAAACAGGTTGGATGTGCACACAGCTGCTCTACTGTGTTTGTAGCAGAGCAACCACTGGCGATATCGCGCTAAAGTGCCCTTTTGAGTGAAAAAACTAGAGGATGTGCCCCTCCAATGGTCTAAACTTGACCATGTGCCCCCACAGTTGAAAACATTGCACTAAACCTAAAGTGCCCTTTTGAGTAGCAAAAGCGAGAGGACGTGCCCATTGGTGCCCTTCCAATGGTCTAAACTTGACCCAGATGGTTAAATAATGTCACACAAAAGTGTTAGCTACAACTCTGAGCAGCCCCGTCACTACAATATTCCATCCATTTAAATGTTCAGTTTTAGACACATCCCCTCTTGAATGTTCAGATGCCAGAGGGCTTAATGCAGTCTGAGCTGTAACCCTGCATCCTACTGCTGAGTGTGCGGTAGGTAATACAGCAAGCTTCACCCCCCCCCCCCCCCCCCGGTGGCCCGACGGTTGAAAAATGCGCGCTAAAGTGCCCTTTTGAGTGGCGAAAAATTAGAGGGTGTGCCCTATTGGTGCCCCTCCAATGGTCTAAACTTGGACCAACTGCTCTGATGGTTAAATAATGTCATGCAAAAGTGCCGTTTTAAGTGGAAATAATTAGAGGATGTGCCCTATTGGTGCCCCTCTAATGGTTAAACGTGACCATGTGCCCCCACCCACAGTTGAAAATATCGCGCTAAAGTGCCCTTTTGAGTGGCAAAAGCGAGAGGACGTGCCCTATTGGTGCCCCTCCAATGGTTAAACTTGACCATGTGCCCCCACAGTTGAAAATAGTGGGCTAAAATGCCCTTTTGAGTGTCAAAAATGAGAGGACATGCCCATTGGTGCCCTTCCAATGGTCTAAACTTGACCATGTGTGCCCCCACAGTTGAAAAACATCACGCAAAAGTGCCCTTTTGAGTGAAAAAACTAGAGGATGTGCCCCTCCAATGGTCTAAACTTGACCATGTGCCCCCACAGTTGAAAACATTGCACTAAACCTAAAGTGCCCTTTTGAGTAGCAAAAGCGAGAGGACGTGCCCATTGGTGCCCTTCCAATGGTCTAAACTTGACCCAGATGGTTAAATAATGTCACACAAAAGTGTTAGCTACAACTGTGAGCAGCCCCTACACTACTTAATGCAGTCTGAGCTGTAACCCTGTGTAACAGGTTAATATGTTCCCCTTGTGAATTTCGCCAAAACACCCTTTTTCATTGTTTTGTTGGAATCTCCTACCTTTGTTTTGGTGTGGATGCTGAACGCACCACCGTGATCTCTTACCTGTGGTGTCACCTGTGTTGTTTTGGGATATGGTGTGGATGCTGAACGCACCATCGTGACATTGCGTGACGACAACATTATGCACGATCAAACCTGGCTCACGTTCTGTTGCTTTGGATATGCAATTAAGGTGAGCCACGTTGTTAATGTCCGCCTGATAAACATTGATAAAAGTCGTAATTTGTGCTTTAAACTAGTGTTGGCGAGATGAAGCTTCATGAAGCATTGAGGCTTTCCATCCAATAGTACCACACATGTGTCGAAGCTTCATGGTGCATTTGCTCTACTATGCCATCAAGTGGACAATAAATGTAGAACAGGCAGAGTGATGATGATGCCAATAAACAAATAATAATGTGTCTGTTTTTCTAACAGAATGATGGCAGGGACAGAGGAGAAAGTGCTTGTGTTACTACAACATTCTATAATTTAATATAGTGTGTTTTTCTAACAGAATGATGGCAGGGACAAGTGCTTGCTTCATTCATTTTTATTCAGAAAAAGCAACTCAAAATCGACATGCCATCCTGCATTTGGATCATACAGATGTGATCAGATTAGGCACAGCAAGTTAGACATTACAGCAAGTTTATATTTAACGGAGATGATATCATATGGTCACCTTTTTTGCGTTGTGTTTAACTTTCTTCGATGCCCCGAGGGAGTTTAGAACCCGGGTCTGTGACACGGGCGACAGGTGACAGCACAGACCGCTACACCAAGGTGAATTCACTCTTCATGATGTGTAAAGTGTGTCTTTTTAAGTGGAGTGAGTTTAACTCGCAGTACCGCTACTCGCCAGTCACTTCACAACGCTTGAAGTCCATCGTGACTGACAGTGCCTCGCGCTACCAATGCATCTGTTATATATATGTTGGGATTATTAGGATACACATTTATTTGTCTTTCCCAGTACTCCACGGGATTCTCCAACGCAAAGAAACTCGTAATGAATTCCTATGTCGACACTTGTGTTGCGGGGATGTTCCGGGGAACATAGGGATGATCCCGTGTTGGAGACGCGTTGCGCACCAACCCCGAAGCCATTTCCTGAATCAGTGACGCGGAGTGAGGCTTCGGGGGCGGTACCCCCCGGAGTGGGGCTTCGGGGGCGGTACCCCCCGGACCGAGGCTTCGGACGTCATCAGTACGTCACCTGATACGCGCTTCTATACAGGCTCCACTTAAAAAAAGCTGGATTGCTCGACACAAGCTCCGGAGCCTCGCTTCAAACGTCACATCACTACTTTAAACATTATCTACTTATGGCTACATGTTCAGTTAAATATTCTACTCATCCTGTGTACATCCTGTTCGAATCCAAGATCACAAACCATTCTATATCAGTCTAGTCTTGATGGGCTAATTTATCATTTGGTAACTAGCATAAACTCACTGTTATGTTCGCACGGTTTCTCATTACGTGTATTCACACACAGCTGACGTTTTGTCATTCTTATCTTTTACATTTACATTTACATTTAGTCATTTAGCTGACGCTTTTATCCAAAGCGACTTACAAGTTCTGTACGACAAGACAGCAAGAAGGGTACAACTCTATCAGCTGAGTAACAATGTTCATCAAGTGTTGCGTGTTACAGTGTAGGTTAGTTTATTAGGACAAGTGCATGACAGTAAGGTTAGTCAGGGTTAGATTTTTTTTTTTTTTTTTTTTTTTTTTTTTTTTAATCATTTCAGATAATGGTTGAAGAAGTGAGTCTTTAGTCGACGGCGAAAGATTGGACGGGATTCGGCTGTCCTAACTGGGATGGGTAGTTCATTCCACCATTGTGGGGCAAGGACTGAGAATAGGCGGCTTCTCTTTGATGACCCTCCGGGAGCTTGGATAGGAGTAGGTCTGAGGCGGCCAGAAGATGCAGAGCGTAGGGGTCTTGAGGGTGTGTAGTTAGAGACCATTGACCGGAGGTAGGCGGAAGCGGTTCCCTTTGCTGCACGGTATGCTAGGTCGAGGGCCTTGAAGCGGATACGTGCAGCAATGGGGAGCCAGTGCAGGTCCCTAAGAAGTGGGGTGACATGGGCCGACTTCGGTAGGTTTGATATCAGGCGGGCCGCTGCGTTTTGAATGAGTTGAAGAGGCTTGGTGGCAGTGGCCGGGAGGCCAGCTAGCAGTGAGTTGCAGTAGTCGAGGCAAGAGATGACTGTTGATTGGATGAGGAGTTGGGTGGCTTCTTTTGTCAGGAAGGGGCGTATCCTTCTGACGTTGCTCAGGAGGAATCTGCAGGTTCTGGTTGTCGCTGCGATGTGAGCAGAGAAGTTCAACTGGTCGTCGAGGACAACACCAAGGTTCTTGGCGGTCGGGGACGCGGTCACAGCTGCATTCTCGACTGTGATGGAGAGGTCGGTCAGGGGGGAGGATTTGGCCGGCAGGTGGAGCAATTCTGTTTTGCTTAGGTTCAGTTTGAGGTGGTTGGTCGTCATCCAGGCGGAGATGTCGGACAGACAGGCCGAGATCCGCTCAGAGACGTGGATATCTGAGGGAGGGAAGGAGAGGAAGAGTTGAGTATCATCGGCATAACAATGATATGAGAAGCCATGAGACGTGATAATGTTACCCAGTGATTTAGTGTAGAGGGAGAAGAGAAGGGGTCCTAGGACTGAGCCCTGGGGGACACCCGTCCGGAGGGGGCGGGTGGCCGACAGAGTCCCTCTCCATGACACTTGGTAGGAGCGGTCATTGAGGTATGATGTCAGCCATGTCAGCGCAGATCCAGCCACTCCCATTCCTGCGAGGGCCGCAGAAGGTGGAGGAAGTCACTGCACACCAAATCTAATACCTTTGTATGTTGGATCTATGTTACACAGGTATGGAGATGTTTTTGTCTGTTTCTTTTGCAAACGTTTTATATGATTTTAGTGGGAAATGAAAGGCTGTATGTTTAATAGCCTTGTACAGTGTAGCTAATCCACACCAGTTCAGCTATATAAATTCAGGCTGGCTGGTGTGATTGTAACACAGCAAAGTTACATGTTACTCTAATGTGTTTATTTTCATATTTGTCATATAAAGATATATGGGTTTTATTTTATATTTGTTAAGATTGTTACGGTAAGCTTGATTGTGGAATTTAACTTTGGCTAAACACAATATATATAATAATTGTGTAATGCTGTTGCTTTGGATATGCAATTGAGAAAGTGGAGGAAGTCACTGCACACCAAATCTAATACCTTTGTATGTTGGATCTATGTCACACAGGGCCATTAAAGAGCCTGAGATCCAGTGCTGCCTCCTGCCTGGTTACTGTTGCCACACACCACACAAGAACACAACGCAAGCGTAATCTATCGGTTACACCTGCATCCTACTGCTGTGTGTGCGGTAGGTAATACAGCAAGCTTTCTTTGAAGTTGCAAAGATTGAGTTTGTTTTACCAATTATGCATTACTAAATACTAAGGTATGTACACTGCAAGTGCTTTTATTGATGGCAGTATGTTTTAGCCTAGGCTAGCTGTATTACTACTGTAGCTAGCTAACTAAACAGGTACCTTGCTTAGCTGATTCTATGCTAACCTGTGTTCTCAATTTAGAAATAAAGTGTACAAATTATTTTAGGATTATTTGCACAAAACGTGTTACTCACGTTTTTCTGTAGTAGTCCAGGACCAGAAGTAGTTTTCCCCAGAATGGCTTAAAAAACACCCGAGATCCATAGCTGCCCTGAAGTCTTATGTAGATCATAATGATCCGTTCAGAAATGAGTGATTAGGAGTGATTTTGGTAAACTGTGTACAAAAGAAAAGCTCAGTTTTCTCATAGACTTCAACTAATTCTGCGGTTTTTCTCTTCCTGTTTTCGCTCGTGACTTTTCACCTAGATCCCTGATTCGTACATCCCCAGGTGGGATATCATTGGAAAGCCACACTCATTGGCTACAACCCTGTCCAATCATTTTCGATGGGAAGCACCCTCAGCACTCACTCACGGGCTCGATCTCATTCCATTCACTACACCCTCACCCTATCCACTCTGTGCGTTCATGTGAAGTGAAGTGTCCATTGTGTGTTGCTGTCCTTTCCTATGGATGTGAATCCTAAGAAGAAGGTCTTTGCTTGTCTTCACCTGGTCTTACTCCAACTCTTCTCCCTGTCCCCTCCGTCCAGGTCATAATGAACTATGAGAACGCAGAGCTGTCTCCTCGGGAGCGGGCCATGCTGGACTACGCCATGGCCGTGTGTCGCAGTGACACCATCACGGAAGACCACTTCCTGGACCTGGAGGAATCGGGCTTCGACCGCGAGGACGCCTGGGACATCGGCACCATTGCTGCTTTCCTTTCTCTGGTCTGCATCCCCTTAACAATTGTGTGTATTGAGCCGTACTGTATTGTACCCATTCTGCAATCTGTTAAATAAAGTTTTCATTCATTCATTCATTCATTCATTCATTCATTCATTCATTCATTCATTCACACATTGGCAATGGTATGACAAGGTTTGGCACGAAAACAGGATATCATTTTAAATGTTTTATAAATCAACTCTGTAGATCATCCTCCATGTGTGTGTGGTTTTACAAAGTAAACAATGGGAAATGGTGTAACGGCACACAAAACCCACGGTTCGATACGTACCTCTGTTTTGAAGTTCGATACGGGTTTTCGGTACAGTGGGGGAAAGTTTGGCTTACCATGTTCCACTCAGGGGTAGTGTGCAATAACTAATTGTACTTGTAGGGCTGTCAACGAATATTCTATATCGAAATGAATAATCGACTTGTAAAAGAGAAAGCATTAAACAGATCATCTGTCTAAACCTCGTAACTCTATTCACCCTCGGGCGGCTACGTGGCGTAGTGGGCAAGGCGCTCGCCACGAAATCTGGAGACGCTGGGCTTGGCTGTTCGAGCCCAGCGCTCCACATTTGCTTTCAGTTTAGCTGGTTGTCCGTACTAATACACATTGGCCGTATTAGGGGGTGGGAAACTGATGGGTGGGGATCGGGCGTTGTGGACAGCGACTCCTACAGGTCGGTTGGTGCGCCTGCGCAGTAGAATCAGGAAGTGTCGGGGGCAGCGTGAGCCTCCCGCGCGTTACTCCTCGCCACTGAGAGATCGAGCTGCGCAGGTGAAAAGATGCGACTGCTGTTACCTCAAGTACCGGAGGGGACTTGTGCTATGTATGACTTAGTCCACATTGCAGCCGGCTTGTGGGAGGCAAGAAACAGCGTCCGTGACAGGGGAGGGTTGAATTGGATGATACGAAATTGGGATGGGAGAAAATGGGAGAAAAAGTGGATAAAAAAAAAAAAAAAACTCTATTCACCCTCAAATCTGTGTTAATTTTTTATTTTGCATACTCATGTTCTGTGTCTTGAGTCGTACTGTATTGTATTCTGCATCTGTTAATAAAGTTTCAATCTGTAAGAGCCTCAAATTTCCATGTACATTTAATAAGTTGTCAGCCAGTTTCTAACCTGTAATTCCTAAAGTAAAGGCACAAGGGTAGATCAATGTCGTTGAAGTTATGTAGACGATCTTTCCATTCCTGGTAACTGTAATGCATTCTACATTGTTGGCAGTATTTATAGTATGTGGAATCTAGAGATGGAAATATGCAGCATTGCACTTGATATGCAGTAATTTCTCACATGGTTGATTATCAAAACAATCGCTTATCAAACCCATTGTGTTTACTGATACAAGAGGGAAGACTCAGGTTTTAAACTGTGGATACCAACAGAAGGTAAACATTACTTTGAACTGTACAGTAATCCAGAACTATTTCATTGCACTGTAAATAAACTGATTTTATAGTATGTCACATCATCCATGTCTTTCACATTCTACTAAAACTGAATCAAACCATAAACAAGGTGGCCTGTTGGAATGTTAGATCCTAATGTGAAAAACGATAGGTTATGTATATAACCTAGTTATATTAGTATTGGCTGAGCGTCCCGCTCTGAGCCTTATGAGATACCTCCTATCTCCTATGATACCTATTGTATCCCAACGAACAACCAAATGCACCCATACCTGAAGGGCCCCCGCCCTTATGGAGGCGTAGCCTATATAACCATGACTCTGGTCACCAAACACCCTTCCTCGCCAAATCTCGTTCCAGGAAAAGAACCCTCAAGAGGGAACTCAGGGCCGCGCAGAGCGGGACGCTCAGCCAATACTAATATAACTAGGTTATATACATAACCTATCGTTATATATCGTATTTGCTTATCGCGTCCCGCTCTGAGCCTTATGAGATATGGGGAAGAGCGGACGCGAGACCCGACAGATGTACCCCCTGAGGACCCGTAAGCCCACATCAAGGGGTGCGGGGAGCCCTGTCACCCCATCCTTCCTAATGAAGGGGGGGCGCAGTCAACTCCACCTGAATGCGAACAAGAGGGAACTAGAACCCCTTGAACACACCGCACAGGCGGAACCACGTGTGACTCAACACACTGTGGCCCATACCCATACAGTCCTGCTACCCTTCCAAAGGACAGGAAGCAGGAAAGGCCACAGACCCCAGAACCGCCTGGGAGACAGAACCCCCGGTCATGTCCATGAGGTAAAACCTTACAAAGGGGCCCGGGGAGGACCACGAAGCTGCAGCACAGATGTCCTCCACCGAGGCCCCACCCAGGAGAGCGGCAGAGGCAGCCACCCCACGAGTGGAATGCGCCCTGATGCCCCCAGGGGGATCCTGCCCAGCCAATGTGTAGCAGAGGCTAATGCCCTCGCACAACCAATGGGACAGGCGCTGTTTCGACAGTGCCCTACCAGCACGGCCCCACCGTAACAGACAAAAAGCTGATCGGTAACCCTGAAGTCCTGAGTACGGCTGAGGTAAATCCCCAAAGCACGGACTGGGCATGACAGGTGAAGGCCCGCATCTAACTCACTAGCGTGAGGAGGAGGACGAAATGCCTGAACCACAATATCCCGGGAGCGGAAGGAACTCCGGATATTTTTAGGCACGAAAGCAGGATTAGGTCGCAGAGTGGCACCGCAGTCGGCCCGAAAAGACAGGCACTCTGGACGTACCGAGAGAGCACAGAGCTCACCTACGCGTTTAGCGGAAGTGACAGCCAGGAGGAACGCGGTCTTGAATGACAGCTGTCCCAACGGCGCCTGCTCGAGCGGCTCAAACGGGGCCAAGGACAACCGACCGAGGACCAATTGAAGATCCCAAGTCGGAGCCAAGGAGCATTGCACCGGCTTAACGCGTCGAGCGCCAAGCAGGAAACGCTTCACAAGAGGGTGGCTGAACAAAACAGTCCCCTCAAAACCCTCATGATAGGAGGATATAGCAGCCGCATATACCCTCACCGTCGAAGCCGACAGTCTATCAAGAAGAGACTGGAGATAACTCAGGACAGCATCCAGGGGGCAGGAGACTGGGTCACAGCCCTCCCCCTTACACCACTCTTGGAACGCACGCCATCTGCCCGTGTAAACCGCGACAGTGGAGGGAGCATGCGCACACCGGATGGTATCAACCACCGAGGGATCCAACCTCTCCAGACTCACCCTCCCACCAGCCACACCACCAGGCGTTGGCCCAACACCGGAGGCTGGAAAAGCAATCCGTTGCGCTGTGAGAGGGCCGTCGCTGACCACGGAATGACCCAAGGAGGAGCGACCAGAAGCTGGATTAAGACCGGGAACCACACTGACGTGCCCCCGGTCCGGTGCGACCAGGATCACCGTCCTGCGCTCCCTCCGTATCCGCTCCAACAGCTGACTCAACAGCTGTACAGGAGGGAAGGCGTACAGAAGACCGGGCGGCCATGGAAAGGTCGAGAAGGCATCCACCCCCAAGGGGGGATGATCTGCCCGACTGAGCGAGAACCACAAGGGGCACTTGTGAGAGCGTCGGCACGCAAACAGATCTACCGAGGCCTCCCCGAACCGATTCCAGATCTGTCTGACTATGTCGGGGTGGAGTTCCCACTCGTCGTGACGAAGACCGCCCGAGACATTATATCCGCCCCCACATTCTCTGTACCAGGAATGTGGAGCGCCCTCAGACTGCGCAGCCTGCGGGATGCCCATAGCAACAGTTTGCGCGCCGCCCGGAGCAGGAGGGCGGAACGAGTCCCACCCTGCCTGTTGATATACGCCGCCGCCGTCACACTGTCCGTCCTGACCAAAACGTGTTCGCCTACCACCAGGTGGTCGAACCGTTTGAGGACCAGGAGGACCGCCTTCAACTCCAACACGTTGATATGCAGGGTAGCCGGGCCAGTATGACCTGTCCAGCTGCCCCCCACTGCATGGGTCCGACACGTCCCTCCCCAACCCGTGAGAGAGGCGTCGGTGAAGAGTCATGGTTATATAGGCTACGCCTCCATAAGGGCGGGGGCCCTTCAGGTATGGGTGCATTTGGTTGTTCGTTGGGATACAATAGGTATCATAGGAGATAGGAGGTATCTCATAAGGCTCAGAGCGGGATGCGATAAGCAAATACGATATATAACTGATTTTATATGTCAGGCCTCCCATCTTCGTCTCCACAAAGTACTGGGGGGGTCTACTGTATGTGAGACATATTCCTTAGAGTGAAAGAAAAATGATATGTGAACAAGTATGTTGTGTGCCAGGTTTATGTGCAGTCATGGTAAAGTGAGAGGTGACGGGTGGACCACCACTTATGTCATGTGTCCAGGCAGGCCTCAGGTACAAGTCATTTTAACTCCAGCAGCCCATTACGTACCAACCCGTTTCTTTTCCCATGAATCCCTGCACAGCCACTGACACTAAACCCAAAGAAGCTTTAGCTGCCATGACATAAAGATGCCAGACATCCATACATCTGCTTATAGATCTGTTTGATAATGTCTAGCTCAGGAAAGGCTAAAGTAATCTTGTGTGCATTTAACATCCTGCTATCCTCAAATTTACAATTTACATTACATTTGGTTTCCTTGAGGTAAATTTCACCCCAGCAATTTAAACCTCTAGAAAAGTATTAAAATGTTAACCAAAGTTTGTGGCTGGGGTGCACGGGGGTAAAACAATTAGATTTTAGAATATTTCAGATAATGAAATTAAATGTTTATCATCAACTATCTAGTTAGTATTTATAGGTACATTGAGTCCATCCTCGCCTCCATCACACTATGGTACGCTGCAGCCAAGGACAAAGGCAGGCTGCAGCGTGTCATCCACTCTGCTGAGAAGGTGATCGGCTGCAATCTGCCATCTCTCCAGGACCTGTACGCCTCCAGAACTCTGAAGTGTGCAGGTAAGATTGTGGCCGACCCCTACCACCCCGGTCACAACCTGTTTGAGTCACTCCCCTCTGGAAGGAGGCTGTGGTCCATCAGGGCCAAAACCTCACCCCACAAGAACAGTTTATTCCCCTCTGCAGTGAGCCTCATCAACAAGGCTCGGGACCAGTGGTGCAGTCGTAATATGGGAAATGCCCAAACGCCACGTGCACGCGCTCTCCCGCGCACGCGCATACATGTTCCCTCATATGCGCACAGAACAGATGATTATTATGCATAAATGTTTTAAATGTAATTGTAGTTACAATTTCTTTAATTGAATTAACTTACACTAGAAAAGTAAATACAAACTAAATTAACAATGTAACTTAGAGTTAGTTTACAGAAGGACAGTTTCCTTCAGCGACTCCCCCCCGGAGCTGCGCGGCTGCTCCGAGGACTCATGACGCTGGTTGAGAGGCGGTAGTGGAGGAGAGGAGCTGGGCGGCTGCTCCGAGGACTCATGACGCTGGTGGAGAGGCGGTAGTGGAGGAGAGGAGCTGGGCGGCTGCTCCGAGGACTCATGACGCTGGTGGAGAGGCGGTAGTGGAGGAGAGGAGCTGCACGGCTGCTCCGAGGACTCATGACCAGTGATGCCAGTAACGCGTTACTAAGTAACGCGTTATTGTAATCTGATTACTTTTCCCCGAAAATATTAATCTAACGCGTTAATCTTTAAAAGCCAGTAATCTGATTGCAGTTACTTGTCCAAGTGGCTGTGCGTTACTATTTTGTTACTATCTCATCATAAATTCATAATGCAGGCGGAATGCAGTATTTTATTTCGTTTTCGACAGTCAAAAATACATTTTGAGCTGTTTTTCTTATTTGGGAGTGACGTGGTGTGGCAGTGAAAGGGTTAAATACAAGAATGTGTCCCGCGGCGTGACTGGACTCTCTGTCTGTGAGTGACTCTGCTTTGGTACAATCACATTCCCCATCCACAGTCTGCGAATCAGAGGCAGAGTAGGGCGGGTATTCACAGCACGTCATGTGACATATGCGCCAATCGTGTGACAGCAGGGCTCCGTCGTCGGAGAATTCCACCCCAAAACGCTTGGCAAAATTAAAAGTGAAACCGCAAGATGACTTTTGCGGTTTCTGTTCAGAATTCCACCCCAAAACGCTCGTCTAAACGTAGCCTCAGTCACAGAAAACAAAATACTGTCTACCGCTAAAAACAGCACATCCAATTGCATTGAAAGCATCTGGAATCACAACACTAGCCGACGCTTCGACTAGGTACAGGAGGGTTGATGGTGGCAGAGCAAAAGCTCTTATTTGCCAGATTTACAGTTAATTTACATGTTAAAGAGAGACTGATTGTATGTTTATAGAGAGACATTTATAAAAACAATTTAATAGTTACAGTTGATATAATTGAATAGTTCAGCCTGCATTTGTTAGATGTGATACACTGGTTTTGTAAAACCACTGGCTGGCTGCTCTAATGCTGTGAGCATCATAGACTGTTGCTTTACCATACTTGATGGTACAGAAGCTGAAGCACTAGTTTAACAATTTACGTTATGTGCAGAGAAACAAGTTAAAAACAATTTATGCACTTTCAATAAAGCGTTTAAAAAAAACTGTTGGGGGAACGACGACAACTTCGTAACCTAGTTACTTTCAAAGTAACTAAGTTACTCTGATAATCAAGTAATCAGTAAAGTAACTTAGATTACTTTTTAAAGGAGTAATCAGTAATCAGTAATCGATTACTTTTACAAGTAATCTGTGGCATCACTGCTCATGACGCTGGTGGAGAGGCGGTAGTGGAGGAGAGGAGCTGGGCGGCTGCTCCGAGGACTCATTGACGCTGGTGGAGAGGCGGTAGTGGAGGAGAGGAGTGCGTTGTTATGCTATCGGTATCCTATTATTATGCAAAGTCTAGGTGATAAGTGCCGGCCGCCGCGACGAGTCCAGTGACAATTGTGAACGCATTTCTGTGTCCGTGCGTGCACATCCGCGCGCACTTCTGCCTCAGTGACAAGTTACATTAACACACCCTACTGGACTATATACTTGCCCACTGCATTTTTACTCATTCTAATTAGTGTATATAATTGACCACATCTGCCCAGTTGTACAGCCCTGGCCTATTCCTATTTTATTTTTTATATATGTGCTATATTTAATTTAGTTTATATCCCATATAATTTTATTCAACCCTCCTCTACTCCCTGTACACACATGACTGTGTGGCACAGTGGAACAACAACACAATCGTCAAATTTGCTGACGACAAAGTAGTGGTGGGCCTGATCTCTGCAAACGACGAGAGGGCCTACCTGGAAGAGGTCAAGGTCCTAGCGGGATGGTGTCAAGAGAACAGCCTCTCCCTGAACGTCAGCAAAACAAAGGAGATGATTGTGGACTTTAGGAGGTCGGGGGTCAGGGACTACAGCCCCCTCAGCATCGACGGGGCACCGGTTGAGAGAGTGAACAGTTTTAAGTACCTCGGAGTCCACATATCCGAGGACTTGACATGGACCACACACATTGACAGTGTTGTGAAGAAGGCACGACAACGCCTCTACTTCCTCAGGCGCCTAAGGAAGTTCCAAGTCAGTCAGAAGATCCTTAAGAACTTCTACTCATGTACAATAGAGAGCATCCTGACTGGCAATATCACCTCCTGGTTTGGGAATAGCACCGCACAAGACCGTAGCAGACTACAGAGAGTGGCCCGTTCAGCCGAACGCACAATTGGAGGGGGGCTTCCCACTCTCCAGAACATTTACAACAAGCTGTGCATGGGTAAGGCTAAGAGAATTATCAAACACTCCAGCCACCCAAACAACTGCCTCTTTGAACTGCTGTGGTCAGGCAAGCGATACCGGAGTCTCATGGCAAGCACAGAAAGACTCAGAAGAAGCTTCTATCCCCAGGCCATCAGGATGCTCAACGAACAATAACACTATGTACTGTAACAACCATCAAATGCACCCACAGCAGCCGGATCCGGCCCGCGGGATGATGCTGACCGGCCCGCGAAAGATTACATGATAATAAAAAAAAAAAAAAAAAAAAAAAAAAAAAAAAAAAATTTAATATTTTTTTTTGATTTTTTTTTTTTGATTTTTTTTTTTCATGTCAACGTTCACACGCACAGTATACGCTTAGGAGACATGCTCAGACGATGTTGGTTCTCTTTGGATCCACCTACATATGTGAACAGACATTCTCAGTCATGACATTTACCAAGTCCAGGTACAGATCCTCTCTCACTGATGAACATCTGGCAGCTGTGCTTCGCATCTCCACCTCAGACATGCAACCTGACTTTGATGGACTTGTTAAAGCTCAACAGAGACTGGATTTCTCACACTGAATGAAAAAAAAAGAACTGAAGAACACTAAAATGTGGAAATATAACAAGTGAAATGGGACACTTGATATTTTTTTTTCTTTTTTTTGCACAGTTCTGAAAACATTAAATGTTTAATATAGGCATGTAAAGTAAAAAAGGCTACAAAACTGGGACACTTTTCTTTACACAGTTCAGTGACATGTCTTGTTTATTTTTGCTATAAGATGATGTGATGTCTTTAGAAAGCTAAGAAAATCCTTGTTTCAATAGTATATGAAACTCAAAATGCCCTTTGTTATTAATGTTTCACATTTTGTTTATCATTTTGGAAATAAATTCTATTTGAATAAATTATATTTTTGAAAGCTAACCGCACCTTTTAATTGCCAAATAATAACATACACTCTTACCAGGGGTCAAAAGTTTCAAAACAATGCCATTTACTGCTTTTTATATAGAAATAAAATGTATATTATGCATAATTGAGTTTGGAATTTTGGCCCGGCCCCCCAACATATTTTCAGTTGCTCATTCGGCCCCCCGGGAAAAATAATTGCCCACCCCTGCCTTACAGTGTATAGTTTGATTGATTGATTGAAAAGTTTATTAACAGATTGCAGAATACACTCCAAATACAACTCCAAAACGTTCATGTAAACATGTTGTGACCTGTGTATTCACCACGTGGAGAAATAAAAAAAATAATTGAATTAGACAATTACGTTTTATAAGCAAATATACTCTGAACTATTTTTTTGCCCAACCACTCCTCTCTGAGCGCAGCCAGTGATTTCAACGTGACGCTGTGTTTGTTTACATTCTCATTCATTCAAAAGATCCGAACCGATTGAAGTTTATGGATACCATGACTTGAAATCCTCTTACCTTGACGATTAAAAGCCTCCCCAATTTAGAAAACAGTAATCCAATGGCTGGTATATTTTACATTACAGTACTGTCTATCTGTATGTCATGTAGTATGTCATATGTTATGATGAATTGAAAATGGGGGACCCTGATGTAAACAAGACGAAAGTCTTTCTCTGGTCTGCATCCCCTTCAATCAATCAATCAATCAATCAATAAATCAATCAATTAATCACAAATGTAACACAATACGATGTTGTGTATGTCGTAAACAAGGAGAGAGAGAGAGAGAGAGAGAGAGAGAGAGAGAGAGAGAGAGAGAGAGAGAGAGAGAGAGAGAGAGAGAGAGAGAGAGAGAGAGAGAGAGAGAGAGAGAGAGAGAGAGAGCGAGAGAGCCCCCCCCTCATCCGCATGCGCAGTAGGTACAAGCCCCGGGCCGAAGCCGTTGTGCGGCTCTGCAGATATACCCTACTCGTGTCTGAACGTGACGTGAGCTGAAGCTTCTCCGCCTGATAAACGCTTATAAAAGTTGTCATTCGTGTTTTAAACGGTATCTCCTTGTTGCTACATGTTCCGCAAAACATTCCACTCATCCTGTGTACATTGTGTTCGGATCCAAGACCACTAACCCACTTTGTATTAGTTTAGTCTGGGAGAAAGTAGGCTAATGCTAGCTCCTGTACAGCTAGCTACTAGCTCCTGTTAGCTCTCTCTCCTCTCAGCTCCAGAGCTCCAGCTGACTGCAGTCAAGTTCTGTTCTGTTGATCAGCTGAAACCAAGCTGCTTTACACCAAACCCAGTGATGTGCATCTGATGTGTGGAACACAGGTATGGAGATGTTTGTGTCTGTTTCTTTTCAACACGTTGTTGGTTGTTCTATGTGGAATGAAAGGCTGTAGGCCTAGTAGCCTTCTAGCTAATCCACACCAGTTCGCGTGAATATTAAAGGCAACCAACTTGTGTTCGGCTTTTCTCTGATTGGCCCCGCCCCCACGCGCAGGCAAGCGCAGTCGTCCCACGTCCCAAATGAAATCCAAGGAGCGCAAGCGAGCGGCAGCGCGGGCAGCGTGTTGCTTAATGACAGCCCTACAGTGCAAGAATGTGACAATTTGACCATGTGACCGCGGCAACGCGGGAGAGCGGCAGTGCGGAAATAGGCTGTCTCTAAGACAAACTCTAACCTTAACCAGCTCCTTAACAGCGCCTAAACTTAACTATTCTAACCTTAACCAACTCCGAAACAATGCCTAACCTTAACCTTAACCATGCCTAACCTTAACCATAGAAAGAATATTGCCATTCTCTTAGACAAATTCTAACCTTAACCAGCTCCTTAACAGCGCCTAAACTTAACCGTTCTAACCTTAACCAACTCCGAAACAATGCCTAACCTTAACCTTAACCTTAACCATGCCTAACCTTAACCGGCGAAAGAATACATGTTAAAAAAAAAAATCACGTTAAAAAAAAAATGTCATGGGATTCGAACTCGTCAACAACGAACCGCAGGACCGCAGGACCGCTGCTCTGCCAGGTGAGCTGAAGCGCCGAATGAAAATCATGGCGGATTACTTGGGCGGTTACCTAATTTCGCTCGCGCTCTGCCGCTCCGCTCGCTCTGCCGCTCCGCTCGCTCTGCCGCTCTGCTCTGCGGTTGCCGCGCCTGCCGCGGGGCATGGCGCAGCCAATCAGGGAAAACGCGGAAGCAAAAGCAGCACTGTAGGGCTGTCATTAAGCAATAGGCGCGCGGGCAACCAACTTGTGTTGTGTTGGGCTGCTGTTCCAACGCACTTGTGTTCAGCTGCGGTAGCAGTGGAGCGCTGCTGACTGATTTATGTTTCGCGTTTTTAACAACCAACGGTAGATTCACTCGTCACTGTACCAGCGTTTCCGTTAGCCGGTAATTACCGGTATTTGACTGGCAAAATCTGTTGAAGTCCGACAAATTTAATCTCTCCGGTCATAGTGTCCGGTGAAAATAGTTCCCTCTGGGCACAGTTTGATTATTTGAATTGTATTTGGATGGGCTGGAGTTGGGTTGAACGAAACAATCATTGCGTTTGTTGTCGTTGCTTCGCTCAGCGAGAGCTTGCTGCTGGATTTGCGGAAGGCATGCAGCTGCAGACCCACAGAACCCACCAGCTTTGCTGGCACAGTGCGGTCCCCAGACCTGGAAAGCTGCTCTGCGGGTCTGCAGCTGGATGCTTCTTGCAAACTAACTGCGGCGCTCGCGCTGATATTGTTGGACCGGCTGCTTGGTGGAGCAACGATGAAACTAATGTAATGAATCGTTCGTCGCATGGGCTATTTAATTTTGGCCTGTTTTGGTACGGTTCGGGTGGTCAAGTTGTGCTTGGAGGGAGTTGTTTTCACCGGACATTATGACCAGCACCAAGTCGTTGGGACTAGGTGGAGATATACATCACGCAAACCCACGATAACGTTGCCGTCTCTCTGCCAAATTTCTCAGTTCTTCGCTTGATATAATTAATACAAATGTCCAATATAACGGAATTCGTTAGCTCATAAATGTGATTATAACAGACTGCTGTTTATTAATGTCGGGCCGACTGCCCACAGACACAGGTCTATTTGATTTAAAGTCGGCAGCAGCACGGAGTCTCTGGACTTATTTTATTTGGAATATAATGACTGTATACGCAAAAGTAGCCTAGCTTTAAGTTAAAATATTATAAATCTACATGCCTTGAGGATGTCATTCTTTATATAGCCTGTTGTTTTTAAGCTCAATAAACTCTGACCGGAATTTCTCTCATTTGACCGGTAGATAAAAATCTACCGGACCCTGAGACCGGCAACAATTTTTTCTAACGGAAACCCTGCACTGTACATGTATAAACAAAGCCCATACAGTTATGAAATGCGCTGAACTAGAAAATACATCTGGTAGTTCGTTTATGACGTTAATTAATAATAAACACTGTTAGGACTCTTAATAATAAACACTGTTACGACTATCTGACTCTTACTAATAAACACTGTTAGGACTATCTGACTCTTACTAATAAACACTGTGTTAGGACTATAAACACTGTTAGGACTATCTGACTCTTAATAATAAACACTGTTACAGTGTTAGGACTATCTCGATTCACGCGTCACTACTGTAACTAGAAACTCTGGGTGTCTAGAACTGTAAGCTGTAACGTTATTTCGCGTTTTTAACGTCAGCGGGGCGATGCGGTGGTTTGTCCCCGGCTTCCGTGCACCGCCGCCGGCTCTACTCGGTCCAGCTCCAGCAGCAGCGACCGTGCTCCGTTGTAGAACGAAGCCCTTCAATGACAGCTCTCATATTTTGCGAATGCATAAACTATATCTTAAATTATGTGTCTAATATGGCTGTCGCTTATCAATGACTTCGCGACAGCCATATTAGACACATCGCCATAATTTAAGATATAGTTTATGCATTCGCAAATATGAGAGCTCTGTCATTGAAGTGGGTGGTGGCAGCATTACTAACAGTAGCGATTTTTATTGTTTTGTCATGACCAAACATAATCCCAACATAGATAGGAGGTGTACTGTATGTCAAATGTCGGTCATGTGGTGGAAGAGTTTAGTACAGTCACACAACAGAACACCGCTGTAGTACAGTCACACAACAGAACACCGCTGGTTCGACCAGCGCTTCTGCCGCGCCGCAAGGGCGTGTGCTAGTGGATTGATTGATTGGCCGTGTGGCCAATCAGAGAAACGCTGAACGAAAAGCTGAACACAAGTTGGTTGCCTTTAATATTCACGCCACCAGTTCAGCTATATAAGGTGAGTCTGGCTGCTGTGATTGTTATTATAATAACACAACACAGTTACATGTTGTTCTAAGGTCACTAAAGCCCTATTTGAATGTTAAGAATGATACTGTGTGATTATAATGTGTTTTATTTTCATATTTGTTATAGAAGTGAATATGGGTAATTTGATATTTTTGTTAAGATTGTTTATGGAATTTAATTTAGTTTTTTGCCAAACAGAATATATATACAGTATAATAGTGTAATTTGTAACACAGTATTTTCGGATGCTTATGAGGTGAAACCAAGCAACTGCACTCCAAACCTAATGGGCCGTGAGCCAGTAGGGTTGGTCGTTACCATCTTGGGGGACTAACGTTCATAGTGATTTTTGGGAAGGTATACACCCCTGCTGCTAGAAAAGATGTGATAGCAATGCAGCAGTTGCCTCCAAATGTGTGCTATCACCCATTTTATAACACTACCAAGCATATTTTTCAGGCCTCCTGTCCGAAATTACATGCCCCAAATGAATCATGATAGCTCCTGAACCATAAGGCCTATATGCATGTTTCTGGTCTCCTTTGATAGGTAACAAGCTAGGACATAATGGATCCAGTGTAAGTAAACCCACATCTATTACCATTCCAGAGTAAATGGAGATACAATGAAGGAAAATATCATATTTTTACCCTCGCCTGGTACATAATCTTAATTTAAAAGGCAATATGACCATTATAACCAATATCCCATGTTTAATAATGCAACTGAATGTGTTCTCCTACTCGTTTCTGTGTACATGTGGAGAAATTGTATTCAGAATTAGATTGAAAGGGATAAGGTTCCACTACGAGCAGAGCGCTCGCTATACTCATATAACTATGGTTATAGGATAACCGTATGTTATGATTCCTCTTGTAGTCCACAACTGAGCCATTGATATTACATTGATAACACCAGCTAGCTATTTATTTAGCTGTGATATAATAACCATATGCCTGGTCCTGGAGTGAGCTATTGCTTTTATAAAACAGTTACCAAGTAGGCTATGGCAATATGAAAGTAAGACGCACTTAACACAATTTAAATAGTTTCTATTAGTAAATAAGAATGTTCAAAATAAAATAGTCCCTTTATCTGAAAACCATCAGTCTCCCCAGTTAGTAGCTAGATTAATAACCTTAGTGGCAATAATCAAACACTCTGGAATAAAGTATCCATATATGGGCATAAGTGCGTTCTGGATGAGTTGAAGAGGCTTGGGGGCAGTGACCGGGAGGCCAGCAAGCAGTGCGTTGCTCTAGTCGAGGCGGGGGATGACTGTTGTGTCTTTGGTCAGGAAGGGACGGATCCTTCTGGTGTTGCTCAGGAGGAATCTGCAGGTTCTGGTTCTGATCTGCAGCTTCTGATCTTCAGGTTCTGGTGGTCGCTGCGATGTGAGCGGAGAAGTTCAACTGGTCGTCGAGGACAACACCAAGGTTCTTGTCGGTCGAGGACGCGGCCACAGCTGCATTCTCGACTGTGATTCTTCACTTCACCCTATGCAGGTAAGAATGTGAACACTTGTGTTTTCGTTTGGTTGCTACTGTTATTGCTTTGTACATGTTGCAGTGTTTGTGAAAATGCCAATGACATGCTACGTTCAATGTAAAAGCGAGTTGCCTGGTTGGATAAATAATCATATCAACAGGTTGATGTTAGCTAGCGAGCATACAGGCATCACGAGACCAGTTCGGCCCGAATAGTTTATTTTCTTTGTTATGCAAATAGTCCTTGGGCCAAAGCCCCAAAATTCTAGATGTGATTTTATTATACCGATGCATCCCTAGATTATGTTTTGATATGATAGACCTTTTGGTTTTGTAGCTTATTAGTGGTTATGTACAAATGTGCTGACGACAGTATTATCCTAACTCTTCTCAGTCAGTCAGAGAAATCACATGGACCCATAATACAAGACTTTGTAGACTGGTGTGATGGCTGTTTTCTGGATTTAAATGTATCCAAAGCCAAAGCAATGATTATCTCACCAAAACACATAGACGTCGCCCCAACAACCATCCACGGAGCTGAGATGGAAATTGTCCAGAACTGTGTTTGATGACAAACTTAAATTTAGCGACAACAACACAGATGTTATAATAAAAAAGTCTCATCAGTGTCTGTACTGTATTCGTAAACTAAACTCTTTTAGAGAATTCTCGACCAGAGAATTCTGACAACGTTTTATTCTTCCTTTATTGAGAGTATTCTAACCTTTTCATTTGTATGTTGGTTCACATCCCTCTGTCAAAGAGACGAGAACAAACTGCAAGGTGTTGTCAACCTTAGCTAAAAAATTACAGGCAGAACACAAAGATCCCTAATGCAGTTTCACAGTGCTCAAGAAAGTACATCAAATAATTGATGACCCCAGACATCATCATGACAAAACACATCGTCCTTCATGTGTGTGTTGACCTGCTGCCCTCAGGAAAGCACTTTAGACAGCCTGCCTGTAAAACACAGAAGAAAGTTTGGGTTTGTACCAGAGGCCATTCAACTGGTGAATGGCCACAGTACAAGGAAAGGTCAGTTTACTAACATGCACTCTTTGACCCCTTGATTTTAACATTTTTGAACGAAAGTGCACTTTTTTTGTACTGACCGAATCTATTTATTTATTGGACTTGACAAATCAACAGTGTAGGGATCCCATTCTGGCAGTGTCATGTCTCTTGTGCTTTGAAGTAGGGGTGCACCGATATATCGGTCGGGTATCGGTATCGGCCGATAAGCTCAAATGTGCCGATAGCAGTCGCCGATAAATACCCATTTATTTATTTATTATTTGTGTAGCGTCAAAAGGCAAAAAAATAAAGTTCACTCGCGACCTACCTGCACAACGCCCGCCGTCCCCCACACACACACACACAAGCTACTGCATGAAGTAACTACTTATGATTAACAAGGCATTCGTTTTGTGGCATTAGCGTTATATAGTTAGTGTTACACGGACAATAACATCAGCATATTATTATTACCCATAGCAGCAAGGCATTACTCCGAGTCCGTTCATTAGCTACCGGGAGATGCAAGACTAACGTTACTGGTGAAAATGTGATTTGCGTTGGAATACTCCTTTGTCAACTTGCTGTACTTTGCTTGCAGGTCTGCAGCCATTATTGCTGCATTATGAATAGCCCCAACTTTAGCCAAGGTAACGTTATGGCTAAACCTTTAACAATAGTTAACGCTAGCTTTCGGTTAGCTGTTCAATGCTATTAATAACACAACTCCCCGTCAACACCCTCTCTCGGGAAGATGGCATTTAAGAAAGTATCTGCTGTTAAAATGAAGTGTTACACGTTCAATAACAAGCATATTATTTACCCGAAGATAGCAGTAAACAAGGCATTACTCCGTTAGTCCGTTCATAGCTCGGTTCCATTCCGTTGCTCATTCCGTACCCAACTACACATTCTGCAATCTGTTAATAAAGTTTTCAACCAGACAAATGTATAGAAAGGCTTTGTTTTATTATAACATTTGTTCCAGTAAAATCATTATGTCTCATTTGGTCATGCGTGGAGCGCCGGTCGGCGGGCCGGGCAGCTAACGTAGCTAAGTTAAGTGTGTTCTGCTCTCGCAAACAGAACAATGGCGGCATGCCCGGAAGTAGAAAAATGTATAAACGCTTGCCGATTGGTGGTAAGGACAGCAGGAGGTGGGTGCTAGCGGTGTGGCGTAATTGGCCGAATCGACTGTCAATCAAAATGGTTCCATTGCATTGGTTGAAAGCTCTGGTTGAGAGAATAGTATCCCGCTGCAGGCCGCAAGAATGGTTCCATTGCATTGGTTGAAAGCTCTGGTTGAGAAAATAGTATCCCTCTGCAGGCCGCAAGACGATACTGGGAGAGAGATAGTGATACCATAAACATATTTCTTGATGTTTCCTTTTTTTAAGTAAGTTAAGAGGCCTACAAATACAAACATACACATACAAATATACAGTAGTTTCATTAAAAAAAATAAAAAATTAAAAAAAAATAAAAAAAAATATATATTTTTTTACAAATACTTTTATACAAATATACAAATATCGGTATCGGTATCGGCCGATAGTGTTAGTTGAACAATCGGTATCGGTATCGGCGGCCAATTTTCATATCGGTGCATCCCTACTTTGAAGTGTCATGTATGTCTCTTGTCCCTGTTTTGTCTTGTTTTGTTTTGAATGTGTAGAAATGCAGCTGTTTGCCATATCATGCTCTAAATTGCCCCTTGCGGGACTAATGGGTTTTGAATTGAATTGAATTGAATCACCTGCTGAAGGTATGGAGTGCATTTGTTAAAAAACGTAGTTTTTGCAAAATAAGTCTCCTGCCATACTTTGCTCCCCTTCATAGATTCGCTTGTAGGTTGGGTTGTCTGGGGTTTAGAGACATCGCCATGCTAACGTTTGACTAACTGCTAACTGAGTCTCCTGAACACGTAGAGACAACTCCCGAGTCGATCGGACCTTCCTACGCTGAGGTATCATAACTTTTGCGCATCTACCCCCCAACCGGTGAATGCCTCACTGTTGCGGTTTTTCTGAGGTATTATGCGGTAGGTGTGCGACAGTTATGATAGCTCAGCGTAGGAAGCTCTGATGGACGCGGGGGTGTCTCTATGTGTTCGGGATAGAGCACAATAACCTGATTACGATCATGTCTCTATCAACCACAGCCCGAGCCGTGAGCAAATTACGTGAGGGGAGCAGAATATAGCAGGGGACTTTTTTTGGATCCACCTGGAAATTTGAAAAGGGTAAAACTTTTTGCATAATAAATATAACCCCCCCACTTTCCCAGTTCATTACTTACATTGAGACAATTATTTTCTGTGTAAAAGATTTTTGGAAATGTTATGTTTGAATATGCATTGTCTACATAAATATATGTTAATTTGCATATATTTCCAGAACATTAGTCCACAGATTGGATAAAGCCAGTAATTAATTTCTATACATCCCTGTTCCCTAGATTATCTTTTTATGCGATAGACCTTTTGGGAAATTTTTGTTCACCGTTTAATAGTAGTTAGCCCCTCTCGCAATAAAGACCTTTCTGATCTACCGGTAATCTAATCTATCTAATCTACAGACACAGAAACAGGGCTTGGGAACAGGACTGAAACAGAGTGGTATATAATATATAGCTAGAATGCATAATCTAAAGACATGTTTAGTGGACCTCAAATACCTATTTAATTTGTTGAAAAGGACTACAATATGGGACCTTTAAAACGATACCTGTTTCAAACTATCATCAAAATGTAACAACCTCAGAATGTCTCCTTTAAACAAAAGGAGATGATTGCGGTGCTTCTGAGTGATAATTCTAAATACAATGCCCTGGGAAAATCCACATTCAACCACATCCCATTTAATTTTATTCCACCCGTTTTATTTTTTATTCAACCATAATTGTTTGTCCGTCAATGTCGCAGCAAAAACAACCAAATCAAATTCCTTGTATGTGAAAACTACTTGGCAATAAAGACCTTTCTGATTCTGATTTAAGTACTGTATGTAGTGAAATTAAAATGTGTGTTCAGGGCATTGTACTTAGAATGATCACTCAGAAGCACCGCAATCATCTTTTCTTGTTTAAAAGAGACCAAGCATTCTGAGCAGGGGAGGAAACGAACTTTTTGGCTTACCAGCCAACTGGCGAGTATCTGATTTTTTTTACCAGACAAACTGATTTTTTACCAGCCAAAAAAAATCGCTAATTGTGATAATTACTTCTTTGTATGTCTTCGTCTAAATTGATTTTCAATCATAGTAATAATCACACCGTCTCTCTACTCTTTAAAATATTTATTAGCATAAAACATTAATAACAGTCTCTACTCTTCACAATATTAGCATAACACATATTAACATGAAAGAGGGATCTATTCTGGACTGGGTTGGGCTGAACTGGGCAGTGAAAGATGCTGGGTTGGACTGGGTTGGGCAGTGAAAGAAAAAAACCGAAGTATGTTGTGAAGTGTATGTATAGATGTAGCAGTACTGTCTATCTGTATGTCGTGTATGTCATATGTTATGATGAATTGAAAATGGGGGACCCTGATGTAAACAAGACGAAAGTCTTTCTCTGGTCTGCAGCCCCTTAACAATTGTGTGTATTGAGCCGTACTGTATTGTACCATTCTGCAATCTGTTAATAAAGTTTTCAATCAGTCAATCAAGTTAACTTTGAACCTCGGTTGTCAAGCCACGTCAATGTTGTGTATGCATCCGAGTGTTCACTGTGCCTTTAAGACGGCACGGTGGCCTTACGACAGTGCTGTGAAATACCGTCAAGTGTTGTGGTAACGTCAGTTGGGTTGGTCTGCTGTTGTGCACTGGTTGAGCTCGCCCCTTTCGTGACTGCGATGTGCAAGCCAGGGGCTTTTGAGCATGAAATAAAATGTCTAACCTTACGTCGTAGTCCGGTGCGCAATACATACCTCTGTAATTTAAATGTGTCCTTGCCTTGGACTCGAGAGTTGTACTAGGGTTGGATGCAGTTCCCCGTTGCTCAATCTGTCTGTTTTCCATCTTCTGTGTTTAACGTTATCTGTTTGCGAGTGCTTCCTTGACTGATGGCCAGTACCACGGGACTTTTATTCAACATTCTATATTTCCGCGGGTTGGCCAGTACTGCAGGAACTTTTATTAAACATTATATATGTCCGCGGGTTGGCCAGTACTGCGGGAACTTTTATTAAACATTATATATGTCCGCGGGTTGGCCAGTACTGCGGGAACTTTTATTAAACATTATATATGTCCGCGGGTTGGCCAGTACTGCGGGAACTTTTATTAAACATATATGTCCGCGGGTCTTGTGCAGTGCTCTCGTGGCACTGTCAACTCGCCAGACTGGCGAGTGGTCTTCATGAATCACTCGCCAAACGTAAAAAATACTCTCATTTGGCGAGTAAAGTGGCCTAATTTCCTCCCCTGATTCTGAGGTTGTTACATTTGAATGATACGGTTTGAAACGGATATAGTTTTAAAGGTCCCATATTGTAGTCCTTTTCAACAAGTTACAGTTTTTTTACGACTGCTTTGATGCCTTTTGCACATCAGAGTTTCAATGGGCAAAACTCAAAATGCAAATTGCCAAACTGACTTTCAAAATTCATACTCTAAGATACTAAATGCTATGCTTACATCTAAAGTACAGAACTCTTAATACAAAGTGCCAAACTCAAAATCATATGCTCCATTCTCAGAATACAGCCACCTAATACTACATCAATGTTCAATTGCTTATTGCTACAAAGACAGATCACTAAATCAATTCAACAGGTGTTTGTACTAATGCCTCATTACCTTCAACAACCTTGCCCAGTTGAGTAGCATTGCAATACAATAAAGCAATGGAGCAAGTTGGTGCAGCTGAGGTTGGCAACGAAGGACAGGGTCATGGACGGAGTTGTGGTCAAGGAGGCAGAAGAACATCTGTCTCAAATGAAATTATAACCACAATTGTTGACGACGTAATACAGTAAAGCGAGGTTTAACACTGGCTGAAGCTGGCAGGGTGGGGCAGCCAAACCTGAACAGGTCAACGGTGGCATCCATTATCTGATTTTTTACAGTAAGAGAGATAATCCGTAAATCAATATGTGTAATTTACTGTACAGTAACTGTATATTGAAATTACAGTAATTGTGAAATTTATATTGTTGTCTGTTACAGTATATTTCATAAATACTGAAGGTGTGCGTGTGAATATGTTTTGTAATTGTTATCTTTACTGTACATTAGAACTGAACGAGCACCTCCAAGTGGAGGAGGTGGCCGTCTTCTCTCTGTGCAGCCGGAGAGGGCACTTGTAGACATGGCGGTCAGATGTGACGTCGATGAAATTATTTGGCCAAATGGCGATTTTTTTTTTACAATAGTTTGTTTACTGTAACTGTTTTTGTTTTTACTGTAAAATACAGAGCTTTACTGTATGTATTTTTCTTTACTGTAACAATTACTGTAAACTTCAAATCAAATAATCTTTCAGAAAAACACAAGCATTATACTGCAGTCTATCACAGGGGTTACTGTATGAGGAAATTACCATTGCATAGTCTCTTTTGTAAAAAATAGGGAAACAATGTCCAGGCACGCACTCCAGGTTTTTCCAAATTTATTGGCAGCCTGTAATCATATGACGTTTCGGTGTGAACACACCTTCTTCAGAATGGCTTGCATGAAGCATGAAGGGTAAGTGACCCTAGTAAATACAAGTCAAACAGGAAGTGACAACATAGGAAGTGACAACACATTCCCACAAGAGATCTGCAAAAAAGTACAAAATACCACTTACAAGCACAACCTTTTAAGAATTATGTAAATCAAAAAGAAGCATGTAAATAAAAAGAAAAAAGAAACAGTAAATCACAGAGATATATCTATATATAGTTATATATATTTTATACAGAGTAGGCCTACATCTTAAACTCTAAACATAAACACTCATGACCCATATAAGCCATCTTTCAATTATAAAGAATGATAAATGAAAATAGTAAACAATCGAATGAAATGAAATAATCAAATGAAACGGATCAAAACATTTTCTTCATTGAGGCCTCTAGGCTCTAGACAATCCAGAAAATGAATATAGAAGCATTCCCTTTGTAGCAAGAGCCTGTCTCTGTCGCCGCCTCTTGGTGGTCTCAAGACCTGCTCTATACCCATGTATTTTAAGCCCGAAATATCATGTCCTAACTTATTAAAGTGCCTTGCAACTGAAGACTTCTCGTCATTTCTTCTTATAAAACATAGTCTCTTTTGGTAACAAGTATTCTGTGTTTGACCGCATTACTGTATTTGATAATGGCCGTTGTATTTGAAAATGCACCAATAAGTAAACTTTAACGATGCACATATCCACTGTTCTGGTGCTGTGATACTGTAAACTTTTCCATAATCTATTCTCTGATTTGACACTGGTATTTTACGGTAATTTTGCATGCTGTATTACATTTTGAACCCAACATGTGCAGTATAGCATTCTGTGTTACTGTAATAGCTGATAACGGAGTCTTTGAAAATATCCAGTCAATCAGCCTCACGACTATTGGGTGAACATTGAAAAAGCACCAAGTAACCCTTTTTTACTGTACTTTATAATAGTTTGTTTACTGTAACTGTTTTTGTTTTTACTGTACAACACAGAGCATTACTTTATGTATTTTTCTTTACTGTAATGATTCAACTACAACTAGTGTAATCATATATTTTGTTTGTCTTTCATAAAGACACAAGCACTATACTGCAGTCTATCACAGGGGTTATGAGGACATGACCATTGCATAGTCTATTTTGGTAACAAGTATATTGTGTTTGACCGCATTATTTGATAATGACCATTGTATTTGAAAAGTGCACCAATAATTAAACTTCAAAGAGGAACATATCCACTGTTCTGACACTATGATACACTTTTGCAGGACATATAATCTAATTTGGTTCAGTTGTTCACTTAATTGTTGGAAATATATAATGTTTTGGTGCTGTTATACGCTTTTGCATATACTATTCTCTGATTTGACACTGGTATTTTTATTTTGCATGCTATATTGCATTTTGAACCCAAAATGAGCAGTATAGCATTCTGTGTTAAGAGTTTTGCTCATTGAAACTCTGATGTGCAAAATGCGTCAAAGCAGTCGTAAAAAACTGTAAAGAGGTATTTGAGGTCCACATAAACATAATCTAGGGATGTATAGGTATAATAAAATCACATCTAGAATTTGCCCACCCAGATGGTGCCAAAAAAGTTTTCTTACCAAATATACAATCTATTAACTGAGTAAACCTTACGCAATATTCATCATTGATATTTGGATACTTTAAATCTGTATGAACTGAGTAGTTAGTATCAAATTAAATAAGATCGAGCAGCTCCATGCATTAATTGAATAAACAACAATTTGGTACAATACCAGTATGGTATTGTTTAAATTGTACAGCTTTTTGCAGCTATTTTTTTTGTCAGGGAAGTCCAACAATTGTGGACCTGAATGTGCCAGTTAATTGTAATCCTCTCTCTCTCTCTCCTTATGTCTAGTCAAGCCAGGTTGTGGAGGAGAGAGACGGGGATGAACAGGCTGTAGACTACTTTGCCCGTCCTGAGCCTGCTATGATGCAGGTGTTTTTACATCACCACCCAAAACAAGATTCAGCCAAGAGCGAGTAAGTACACTGGTCCACTTGCACTGGTCCACTTGTCCATGGCACTTACTACTTACTAGGAATGCACCGAATATTCGGCCACCGAAACATATCGGCCGAAAATGGTTAAAAAAGGCCCTTTCGGCATTCGAAAAAATATCACAGAATGTCAAAGAACAGGGTTACGTTCGTAACCTAAAGTGTTGTGATGATGTAATCAAAACACATTTCATTAGACACAGACCAGCTCGGACCTTCAATTGAATTGAAGCGAGCAATGGGCTTGGTTTACCTGCATGTATTTTTTCTGTTTCTCTTTCTTTCCCGGGATGCGCCCCGGGCCGATGTAACTATTGGTTGAGGGGTGCAATATAAATAAATGTATCATATCATGTGAAAAAAAGTAGTAGAACGCGCTCGCCTCACTAGACTTGACACTGGGTGCTGTAACCTCTGATACTATATATAAAAAATAGGGAAACAAGTCCAGGCACGCACTCCAGGTTTTTCACATTTATTGGCAGCCTGAAATCATATGACATTTCGGTGTGAACACACCTTCTTCAGAATGGCTTGCATGAAGCATGAAGGGTAAGTGACCAAGTTTATACAAGTCGAACAGGAAGTGACAACATAGGAAGTGACAACACATTCCAACAAGAAATCTGAGTACAAAATACCACTTACAAGCACAACCCTTTCAGAAGCATGTAAATCAAAAAGATATATCTATATATATTATACAGAGTAGGCCTACATCTTAAACTACTGAAATATAAACACTCATGACCCATAGTAGCCGTCTTTCAATTATAAATATAAAGAATGATAAATGAAAATAAAAAAAATTAATAAACAATCGAATGAAATGAAATAATCAAATGAAACAGGTCAAAACTTTTTCCTCATTGAGGCCTCTAGGCTCTAAACCAGTGGTCACCAACCTTTTTAAGCCCAAGATCACTTTATTTTTTTTGGTGAGGGCAAGATCTACCTATTGAAGCGTTGAGAGAAAAAGACAGCCAAGATTGTACTTTAAACTAAATTACTTTTATTTGCCTGTATTCTAATAACATGCAATGCTTTGGTCCAACATTAAAACGTCAAGTGCAGTCATCTTATGCAGCATCACTTTTCACATCAAAACAAAAGTAGAACTGTAATGTGGACTTTCTCATATTATTAACATTGACAAACATATTTACAATTAGCATTTTATAAAGTAGAACTGCAATGTGTACTTTCTCAGTCAGTGCTAAGTGCAGTCAGTGCTAAGTGCAGCATCACTTTTCACATCAGAACAAAAGTAGAACTGTAATGTGGACTTTCTCATATTATTAACATTGACAAACATATTTACAATTAGCATTTTATAAAGTAGAACTGTAATGTGTACTTTCTCAGTCAGTGCTAAGTGCAGCATCATTTTCACATCAAAACAAACGTAGAACTGTATGTGTACTTTCTCAGTCAGTGCTAAGTGCAGCATCACTTATCACATCAAAACAAAAGTAGAACTGTAATGTGAACTCTCAGGGTAAGATAAAAAAAAAAAAAAAAAAATTTAATTTTTAATTTTCATGGAGAGATCTACAGGGACAGTCTCAAAGATCGACCAGTCGATCAAGATCGACGGGTTGGTGACCACTGCTCTAAACAATCCAGAAAGTGAATATAAAAGTTTTCCCTTTGTAGCAAGAGCCTGGGCGGAATCACCTGTAATCAGGGTGTCCGCGGATCCTTAAAAAGTATTAACACATTGTCCGCCAAGAACGGCGTAAGTCGTTATTGCCCGCCATGCATTGAACGCCAACAACGGCGTAAATCGTTTTTGGGATCAATATTTAATTTTTTCGCCATGGCATTCATAATTCATCCAGCCTCCCTCCGGACTGCAGCGGCACCCTGTCTAAGATTGCAACGCCTCAATACCGCCGCCTGGTGGATGGTCGGGCGAGTTACACTCACGTCAAACCGGAAGTGGCGATCGGCACGTCGAGGAAATCCCTCCGGCAGTTATATCTTGTTACGTGGTTCCAGACAAACACTCGAGTGCATTTGGATCGCTTTCGAAACGCAATAATCGATATGATTTTGGCGTTTATTGCGCCATACAAACCGGAAATGGATCTAGGAGATCGGCGTCAAATAATTGGGATATTTTTCCTCCAGTCTTATCGGCGAACGGTAAGAGGACACTAACGTTATTTTCAGCCCGATTGTCCATTTCCTTGTTTGCAATCAGTCTGATCAATATATCAACCCATACTAAATAAAGCCGTTACTGACGATCAAGGAATTATAAACGACCCCCCCCCCCCCTTTCCATCACGCATGATGAAGCATAATGTATACCGATCATATGCATTTGAATTTTTTTATATAGCGTGTATAGGAAAGAACGCCAATTGATAATCTATCATATGCGTCAGGGCCTATAACTAACGTTTTTGGAATTACAGCAGAAAAGCTTAAAAACATACTTATATTCTCGAAGGTATTAACACAACAATGTATGAATGAAAAAATATAACGTTCCCACATCCTGAACGATAGATAATCGATGTTGAATGGGCCATAGTAATGTCAATATAGCTATAATATTTAAAAAGTTATAGCCCTGCAAAGAAGGTAAACATCTCCATAGGCTTACAATGGTGGCATATTGGGTATAATGATGGGCACAATGCGTTAAAGTCTTACATTTGTTTATCAACAATTAAGGCCTTAATTTGTCTTAACCCTTTCACTGCCACATGACAGAAGGTTAACCCTTTACTATCACACAACCGACGGCGATGCACAACCGGCTGTCGTGTGGCAGTGAAAGGGTTAAAATGTCTTAAATCCATCATTCAGAGGTCTTAAACATGCCATAGACAGGAATGATAAAATGCCATGTCATCTTATGTTTCATTATGAAATCTGGGGGAAAATGGGTAACGGGAGATAAAGTCGGACTTTTTATTTACAGTGTTGTAGCATCACGCATACCGGAATGGAGCGGAACCTACAGAGGTCCTTATGTTTGCCGGGAACTATTTCAGCAACGGAGTCTATAGCTAACGTTAGCAAGTCACAGTTACTTATGGGAAAGTGCAAATTTAACGAGAACTGGCTCTACAACCCAGTGTTTGCATCATGGTTGGTCCCAGTCAAAGACCATTACGAGGCCCGCTGCAAACTCCGCAAAAAAATATTTTAAACTGGGGACGATGGGAGTGAAAGCAGTCGAGTCGCACATGCTGAGCGCTAAGCATACCTCTAAACCCGCCTGCAAACTAGTATTTCGCATTTCTTTTCGGCCCCAGCCTCCACCTCAGCTGCGCCATCTCAGGTAGGACTAACTGCAACCTATTAATACTATATCTATATCTGTACATATCTCTTACTTACTCTTAGTTATGCTGCTGGCTAGTACGACTTGAATGAATGAAAACTTTATTTAACAGATTGCAGAATGGGTACATTACAGTACGGCTCATTACACACAATTGTTAAGGGGATGCAGACGAGAGAAAGACTTTCGCCTTGTTTACATCAGGGTCCCCCATTTTCAATTCATAGTGACATTTATGACACACACAACATACGTGACATCATGACATTTATGACATAGGGACATACATGACATACAGGTATATAGTACTGTTACATTTGTGACAGTGATATACAATATGCAAATATACAGTACTGTTACCCAGAGATCCTAACAGAACATATATACATATGATGGGGAGGAGACTGTACATTAGGAGGGGGTGGGTGGGTGTCTTAGTGTCTTTATACCTGTATCACTGTACACATTAATTAATACTATAATACAACTCTGTACATTTTTATTTGATTTGATTTGATGTTTATTTTCGTGTCTTACATACAGGTGTATGCCCAGCCCATATGGGCTTACAAGACACATAAACAATAAGTATATAATAGTATACTTGACAAATTACTTACAAAATTATGACATATAGACCAAGATGGCCACAAAAAAATACAATAAAACGTAATATAACACAAGCTGTAAGCAATGTACTGTATGTAAACAAAGAAACAAGAGGAATTCATATACAATACATACATATACACGACACAGACTGCCAAAACAAATCCGGATTTACAATTAGAATTTTCTCAAATAAAGCCCTCCTTAAATCGGTCTACAAAGGGCAATAATAAACAAAATGATATTCATCTTCCACCACTCCCAGATCACATAGAACACACAACCGCTCCTCCTCAGGTTTACCTTGGAATCTACCCACTTCCACAGCCAATGGCAGGGTGCCAGACCTCAACTGGGCACACAGAGACCCGTGTCTTCTCTTTAAGTTTAACATTACATAAGGTTCAGTAAAATACTCATTTTTAATTACAACATATTTTCTAAGTTTAGGTTTTTTCCATATTTCCACCTTCCACTTATGTATTGTTCATAATTTTGTTTTAATTATGTGAATCTTACACTGCAGATTGTTCATAAAAATCATACTTAAGTCGGCAAAAGAAAAAATCATGGACATCTGTCTTGACCAGGGATGACCGTGTGCTCTGTCCCAGTTAAATATCTTTTTTGTCACCCTGTCATTTGGCAGCTGCCAGGTGGTTCCAGCTGCCAAATGACCCCCCGCATTTCACTGTATGCTTGTATGCCGTGACAAATAAAACTCTTGACTTGACTTGACTTGACTTGACATAACATAACCATTTCACCTTTTTGCTTGACCAAGCATGAGTCCCCAACCCATGTCCCCGTTTATAGCCCCTTTTGGTGTATATTTATGGACTCCCATGAAGTATCTCATGGCACGGTTCTGGATAGCATTACATTCAGGTGCATCATCAAAACCCCATACTCCAGCTGCAGCATAAAACAGAACCCACCATTAAATCAAATAATTGTGTAAATGTTGAAAACCCAAGGTCAGTGCACACTTTCATTTGACTCAACACACCCCTAGCGCCCTTCCTGCTGACTCAGACAGTATTTTCCTTCCTTCTATGAAGCTCATGTACTCATTAAAGATGAAACCAAGATATTTATAAGAATATGTGTAAATCAGGGGCGTTGGTGCAAATTGAAACTCATGGTTACTCTGCCGTTCATGTTTTTTCCTGAAGTGCATAATCTGTGTTTTTTTCACTGTGAATCGCAAGTCTCCATTTCCTGCACCAAGAACTGATAATATTCAACATGTTTTGTAAATTTGCTTAATTTTCTGCAAACAGAACAATATCATCAGCGTTCAATAAAATACTTAGGATTATATTATCTGTGACATCCTCCGGGCACGACGCAATTAACACAAGTAGATTTCTTGAACTGATTTTAATGAAGCTTTGTCCAATCTCCATCCAAACCGTAAAATCTGTACAACATACAAATACATACAAATGATACCATTAGCAATTGAAAGTCCATCAAAGCCGTAGCTAAAACATCAACCGTCACATAACAAATCATCATCCATAACAATCAATACCTCATTGGCCAGTATAAGAGAACATCGATACGTTCTGGTGTTGTGTCTTTAATCTTTGTTGTTGGGATTGACAGAAAAGTCAATATATCCATCCCTCAGAGAAGGAAGGCGGAAACACGTCACCGGATATTAAGTGGAACCAAGTCTCGTGAGACTAAGATAATTGCACAAACAAAGAGAAATCATGTGCCACTCATACATCTTATATAAACCCATATGAAATACAATGAAATACAATCATGTGTATTATTATTAATATGCAAAAATAAGCATATAAAATTGTAAACGAATATAACTATATTAACCAACTGTTGACCATAGCTGCGGTTACACTCCCACCAATTACACATAGAATGTGGAATTTCTTATTGCGCATACTAATAGAATGTGGAATTTCTTATTGCGCATACTAATAGAATGTGGAATTTCGTATTGCACATACTTCAAAGGATATGTCTCTAAGATCAATTGGATTCACCAGGTAAGTATCTCTTTCAAATGTAAGACAAAATAAAAAAACTCCTATTTCAGGGTAAAGGTAAGCAGAAAATGTGTAAGTGCCAAAACAGCTTAATGGCAGGGATATCGTCTTGCCTGTATTGTAGCCATGGACTTGTAGATTGCTCACTCTTAGGGAGTTTACTGTCGAGGTTGCAGTCATCGTGGTGAGTCGTAACTTGATCTGGTCTTTGTTGGCTTTCAACGTGTCGGCGACTTCCCTTAGAATGAAGGTTGAGTCGCTCTGGGAGTCCAGCAGCGCGTACACAAGGGCCCTCATTTATCAACAATTCTTAGAAAGTGTTCTATTTTTGTACTTAAGCACAGAATTTAGAATGTGTGTATGCACAGAAATATTGGGATTCATCAACCGTGCGTACACGGGTCCTACGCACACTCCGTATTGATGAATACCATTTGTTCTTACCGTCAAAGCTCGTGCATGATTATCCATATAGTGATGAAACACCCCCATGGGATGTGAAATAATGGACTAACCCAGCGAACTCTGAGAAACTCCACGAGCGAGATTGTTCATGGAGGCGCTGTCAACCAAGAAGACACAACCTGTGTTATGTGATAAATAAAAGGCTGGCGGACTTGTACACGGTGATGTCTGATATCAACGGCTCCCTAAGACCATTATTGCTGCAATTCTGCCTGGACAGCTCAAAATACTAATAAAGACTGTTCGTTAACCACTGTTTGGCGTTGGTGTGTCATTATAACCATGATGAATGCCTTTATTCGTTTAGTTCGATTGGCTACCGGGTATAATATGATTTGTAGAGGCAATCTATTTTGTTGTCGGTATTAGGTAGCCTATATGAATTTCATAAAATAGCAGCCATAGCCTACATTATGCAACAGTAACTTGCGCATATATAATAGCACATGGCACAGCCCTGCGAACCCTGCACAGTAAACTAACTTGATCATTAATCTAGCTGTTGTATCTTTACGCTTATGAAAACATTAAATAATATGTATAGGCTATAGGCCATCGCTTTGCATTAATAGCCTATATTCTCAAATGGCATTTAATGGCTATCCGACTCTTTGCTATCCTCGCGGACGGACCAGTATACCTTATATCATATCATATTCCTATGTCTCCAAGGAATCGTGGGGCTCTGGGGAATAAAGGTTGGGAACCCCTGCTATAGCCCATATGATCCTTTATAATGTTATAGGCTATTTCATTTACAGTTTACTCTTATCAGCCTACCCAGCATGTAATACGTTCTTTGTTAGAACTCAACTCTTTATTATTTTGCGCATAGATTGCAGAAATACGGGAACGTTTTGATTTATATTTAAAAGGCTTTGACATTGTAAAACTAAATAAGTGGAATACTGTAAGCAGAATACAAGTCATATCACCCACACGATATATGCTACCTGTATCCAGAGCATGTATGCTTTTCATTCATTTAAGACACATTTATTGCATACACCTTCGAAATTCCACTTATTTTGTTTAACATTGGCAAAGCCTTTTAAATATAATAAACGTTCTCGTATTTCTGCAATCTATGCGCAAAGTAATAACGAGTTGAGTTACGCGGAGCGCAGTCAGTACACCCCGTATATTCCGATAACGCTATATATAAACCATGCTGCATTCATTCAGAAGGAAAGCCCTATTATTCCAAATGCTATTTATAGGGTTTTGACAATAATTACACTACTGTTGCTATTTTACAATTACAGAACACGTCAGTCAAACTAATGAACGAAAGCTTATTTCCGCATTGAAACTAATGCATGAAACTGATGAGAGCATATGCCGTCCATCTGCAGTATCCATATTCTACCGCTGGGCGCCAGGTACGCATGCCCTGAGCTGTGCGTAAATATACGCACAAAGTCAAGCACAAGTTCAAATTGATAAGTCCCACACTTTGCTTAGAAATGATCGTACGCACGGGTTACTTATTCATTGCGTGATGTCAGTTCAGCTTGGAGAAGGACGATGTTGTTGACTTTAGAGTTCCTTCTGGTTTTACACCACTTCTGTCTCTGTTGTAAGTTGAGAAGATATTCTTTCCTCCATCTTGTCCAAAACTCGTTGGCCAAATACTGAACTCGGCGCCACCTCTTTTGTAGGTAGAGATCTTGTTTGATGAATTGTCCAGGTGGGGGCAGCATGATGGTAGATTTCATCGTTAGAATGTGGTTCGGGGTTAAAGGGTCAGGTCCGGATGCGTTGTTCAGAAACTCAGCGGAGAGCTGCCGGCTATTGATTATGGACATGACTTCGTACAGGTAAGTCCGGAGAGAGGTGCTGTCAAGCCTTTGTGAGGACTGGTCCAGAATGGTAGTCAGTATGCTTCTTATCGTTCTTATTAGCCTCTCCCATATACTGCCCATGTGACTTGCCGCAGGAGGATTCATGAGAAACTCACATCCCAGAGCCTTCAGTCTTTCTTCATCCATTCCCTTCATAACTTCTGTAAATTCTCTTCTCGCGCCAACAAAATTGGTTCCTTGATCACATCTGAGTTGGCGAACGTTTCCTCTGATCGCAATGAATGATCTGAGTGCATTGATAAATTAGTCAGTAGTCATATTGTCAACCACTTCTATGTGAACGGACCTTGAACATAGACAGGTGAGTAAGTCCATATCTTTTTAGATCTTTTCTTCCTTCTTTAACGCAGATTGGGCCGAAGCAATCTATCCCGGTGTAGGTGAAAGGTGGAGTTGCTTCCATCCGATCTTGAGGTAGGTCGCTCATTCTCTGTTCTTCGTGGGGTCGTCTATACATTCGGCACTTGACACATCTGTAGAGGTGCGACGAGACAGCGCTGCTGCATCCCATGATCCACCATCCATTAGCTCTGAGTGTGTTTGTTGTCATTCCACGCCCTTGGTGTTGGATATTTTCGTGGTGGTGTTTGATGAGTAGGGATGAGATGTGGCTTTTCTGTGGAAGTATTGCCGGATGTTTTATGTGTGGGTGTAGCGCTGCTTGACCTAGACGTCCTACCACCCTGAGGATCCCGTCTTCGTCCAGGAAGGGACTTAGCCTTTGTAGCTTACTTTCTTTGGTCTTGGCAAGTTCCTGCTTTTGCTTGAGTCTTTTTATCTCAGCTGGGAAGGCCTCTTCTTGAGCAAGCCTAATGATAGCAAGCTCAGCTTCTTTTCTTTCTTTGATACTTGTATTTTCGTTGGTGCGTTCTTTCAGACATTTAGGTTCTTTGGCCATTCGCTGTAACCTTGCCACTGTCTTTACAGCTCTTGTCCAGTCAGAGAACTTCTTCAGGTTGCCTAGTAAAGATCTCTCTTCTTTTGTCTCAGTGTTACACACGAGAGCCTTGCGAAGTTCAGGATCATCTTCGTTGACCTCTCCCTTCTTGCATTCTCTGAGGAGTGGACCTTTTTGGGCCGGTGAACCAGTTTGAGGACTTAAGTTGATCTGCAGTCAAACCTCGAGAGGCGTGATCCGCGGGATTGTCCTCAGAAGCAACACAGGACCACTGTTCAGGTTTTGTACTTGACTTAATTCTTTCTATACGGTTGGATATGAAGATTTGAAATCTTCTGGCATCGTTGTTTATGTAGCCAAGAACAACTTCGGAATCTGTTCAGAAGGACTCTTGTAGGACTCTTGGATTTCGAGCTCATTCCGGAGCATGTCGCTGGTTCGAACGGCAACAGCTGCTGCAGCGAGTTCAAGTCTTGGTATTGTTGTAACTTGGAGTTGGAGTAACTCTTGCCTTTCCCATTACTAGACAGCAATGGACTTCATCAGACTCGCTGATGGTTCGAAGGTAGGAACATTCGCTGTATCCTGTGACGCTTGCATCTGAAAAGTGGTGAAGTTCGTAGCCTTTGACGTCGCCGAAATCTGAAGGTACGTAGCATCTTTGTACGTGTGTCTCAGACAAGTTGGAGAAGTCTCTGAGCCATGACTCCCACTGAGGTCTTAGGGCTTCTGGTAGTTCGTCATCCCAGTCAACCTTGTCTCTGCACATCTGCTGGAGAACTTGCTTCGCGACGAGGACGAAGAGTGCCACGAACCCCAGGGGGTCATATATGGAGGCTACGGTAGAGAGCACACCTCGTCTTGTCAGTGGATGGGGCTTTACTTAGACTCTGAACTGGAAGGTGTCGGATGTAACACACCACTCTACTCCAAGAGCTCTCTCCACATGTAGTTCTCCGAAGTCCATGTCTTGTTCTTTAACTGCAGCACATTCTTCTTCTGGGATGCTTGCCATGACGCTTTTGCTGTTAGAGACAAACTTGTGCAGTCTCAACCTCCCAGTGCTGCAGAGTTCTCTTGACTCTTTGACAAGTCGTATGGCTTTGTCTTCACGTTCCACGCTTGCCAGACCGTCGTCCACATAGAAATCCCTTTGGATGAAGCGTCTGGTTTCTTTGTTGAACTGGCCTTTTCCATGCACTGGCAGATGTTTTAGGCCGAAGTTGGCACAGCCAGGGGACGAGGCTGCTCCAAACAGGTAGACCTTCATTCTGTAAACTGATGGTGCTGTATCCATTCGGCCATTCTCCCACCATAAGAAGCGTAGATAATCTTGATCCTCTTTTCTTACTTGAAACTGGTGGGAAAAAAATTCTATGTCGCACATGACTGCGACAGGGCCCGTTTTCCTTCTGTGTGATATTTTCTTTCAACTTTGACAGGAACTTCAGGTCATCTTGTGAGATGGGATTATCTTCCTTGGACCTTTCTGAGAAGTCGGACTCTAGGACCGTTAGGATTTCTATAGGGGTCACTTCTTTCACTTTGAGCCGATTTACATAGTGTACTTCTGTTCGAAGGTTAATCGAAGACTCAACATCCGGTGTCACTTGTTTTACCTCTATGATGACTTGTTCCAACTGCATCTCCAAAGTCAACACAGGGACTTCCACATCCCACGATGCTCCATCCTAGGTCCGTCCGTTGTGCATAGGGCTGGTTCGATTTGCCAGATACAACTTCCCTTGGTAGAAGTGCTTGGGAGCAGTTGTACCCGATGAGCAGGCCTACTTCGCAGTTCAACAGAGGTTGAATGTATGTCTTTCTGAAGGTGCTCCAGGTGGGACCAGGACTTTGCTTTTTCTCTTGTTGGAATGTGAGCTCTGTTGACTGGGATGAACTCTCTTGTATAGGCTGGTGGCAGGGATATCATATTGCCTGTATTGTAGCCACGGACTTGTAGATTGCTCACTCTTAGGGAGTTTACTGTCGAGGTTGCAGTCATCGTGGTGAGTCGTAACTTGATCTGGTCTTTGTTGGATTTCAACGTGTCTGTGACTTCCCTTAGAATGAAGGTCGAGTCGCTCTGGGAGTCCAGCAGCGCGTACACAAGGACTTCTTCTGCTGGACAGGTTGTTGATGAGAGCCAGACTGGGATTATTGCAGAGGTGATCGTGCCAACATTACCAACGATAGCTCTGTGAGTTGTAGCCGCTGTAGTGGGTATTTCAGGAGGCGTCGATTTAGGTTCCTCTTTACCTTGATCTTCCCTTTCTCTGACATGTGTAGGTTTCCTGTATTCCTTGGCTCTATCCGAGTGCAGGGATGTAGGGTGCCGCTTGTGGCACATGTCGCACTCACTCCTTCTGCTACAATTCTTTGAGAGATGGCCAGGCTTAAGACAACCGAAACACAGCTTGTTCTCTTTAACGAAGGTGGTTTTCTCTTGTTCTCCTTCTTTCATGAACTTTTGCATTTGAGCAAGGTGTGTCCATCCTTCTTGCAGAAGACACATGTCATGACCGCCTTCTCGTTTGAGCTTGTAGCCAGTACTTTCGCTCCAACAGTCCTATTCCTTCTTTCCTTTGGGTGCTCTGCTTCGCCTTGCTTGATTGAATGCATGGAGGTAATTGGGTGACAGGCAATCCTCACTTCGTAAATCAGGAATGCGATGAACTGGCTGAAGGTTGGGAAATGGCCATTCCGATCTTCCATTTCAACAGACTTTCGACTCCACCTGGCCATCAACCAGTCTGGAAGCTTGGAGATAATCTTCCTATTCTCGTTACAATCGTTCTGTGAGGATAGGGGTTCTTGTGGAGCCCAATAGCAAACACAGGAATAGAGAGAATGGAGCGGTTTAGGGTGTTTTAATTGTTTCCCCCAAAGCAGACAAGAATCACATGCAGGAATGTACAACAGATGGGGATGAATGTTCTTGGGGGGGTAACACAGGGGTACTCCTTGTGCAGTATGAGAGAATGGTCCTTAAGCAGGTGCACTCCTCGTGCAGTATGAGAGAATGTTCCTTGGGCAGGTGCAGTGCGGGAGGAAGGTAGACGCCGGCTGTGTCGGGGTTGAGAACAGGAACTCCGTAGTCCAGCACCAGGGGTCCAGATGGGCACGCTGGAACGGAGGTCCTTGGGCACAAGAGAGGGAGGTTAGAACAGGGAATAACAACAAGAGCGGGTAGCAGGGCTTCAGGTCGAGACGTCGTACCTGGGAAGGCAGTTTAACACTGCGACACCGGATGACAGGATCTGCCAGTTGATATAGGAGCCTCTTGATTAGGTGATCCCTTGCAGCCGTGCTGATTGCTCCTCATCTGGCAGGCTCGAGCCCTGATCGTGACACGTTCAGGATTTCCAGGGCTTTTATGTGAATCATAAACTCACAACTGCGGAGAAAATCAACGAAACTTCTGAGCTCGAGGCTGTCTTTGTGTCCGATCTTGGGCCACGCGTTGAGCTTCTCTCTATAGGACTGTGCGATAGTGAATGGGTTTCCATACCTCTAGTTCAAAAGCTTCCACGCCGCAACATAAGCGTTCTCTGTGCCGAGTAGGAAATAGCCATCGATCGCCTTTCCCCATCTACATACTTGCGGAGATAGTAGATCTTTTCATTTTCCTGGATGTTCTTCTGATCTATCAGAGTTTGAAATGATAGTTTCCAGTCACTGTACAGTACTGGATCCCCTTTGAATACTTACAGGTACAGGAATGGGGATTCTGTTTGAACTCACTGCATCTGCCAGGTTCCTGACGAGCTCTGAAGTACTTTCACCCAGGAAGGGGACTACAGTTCTTGGTGCAGAGAGCACATACGGGGAAGGTGGACTTGTAGGAGCAGGCATTTGGTTGACTGTTCTCCTCTCACTATCCACTTCGATGTTTAGCTTCTCTTCTTCTGTTGTCGCCACTTGGTCGTACACTTGGATTCTCGCTTGGGCTGCATTTAGACTTTTCATTTCCTCCAGTTGCTGTACCCTTCTTTTCCTTTCATCCAGATTCTTTGGAGGGCTGTATGCTGCAATACCAATTGAGCTTTGATTGTAGCTTCCTCTTTCTTGTGCTGCATTCTTCTTTTCAACTCTCTCTGCAAGCGACGCTTAACAGCTGCTGCTTCTTGTTCGGCTATCTGTTTTTTAGCTTCCTCTGCCAGCCGCTGTATTTCTCTTTGTTCTTGGTCTTGCTCTTTTGTTAGCTTGAGAACAGCTTGGCCTGCAGCAGCATCGGCAGCAGCTTCTTGACGTCTTACTGTGGACCCATTTGATCGTACAGAGGTCTTCTTTGAGTTAGAGAAGAGAGAGTGGTTGCTTCCTTCGAATAGAGAACCGTCTTCAGGATAGTCATCTTCTTCTTCTTTGTCCATACAGTCGGCTTGAGGCTCTTTTGCAGATGAACAGGGATGTTTGTGAGCACAGATCGACTCTCCGACGGGTTTCCTGATCTGGCATTTCAACTTGTCGTAATTCTTCATATGCGCGCTGGACGTCAGCGGAGAAACCACGGGTTTCAGTAATGACTGTTTCGAGTTCCTTAGTTACTATCTCAGTTTGCGATAGTATCTCCTTGGCGCCTCTCACATTTCTTTTCCATCTCTTATATACGAATTGGAACCTTCGTTGGAGTCCTATAATTTTCTCCTCTTGCATCTCTCTGCCCTTCTCTGTCAGAGTTATGATTCTTTAACTTTTTCTTGTATTCCTTTCAGCAGCGTTGCCGTCTTTACACTTTTCAGGCTGCTCTTGGGAATCTTCTTTGTTTCTGGGTTTATCCCTAACCTGTTCGATAACCTGCTCCTTTTGAGCTATTGTATCATTGTTGCCTTGTTCTAGCTCAGTAATCTCTCCTTTATGTGACATGTTGTAGGCTATATGTAAATGTCAAGTGAATATGTGAGGATAATAAGTGTATAAGCCTTACTATTATTACTTGATGTGCGATTACTTAATTAATTGCTTAGTTATAAATGTAGACTTATTTAACCAAGCTAGTTTACTTATTTAACTAGGCAGGTTGACTTATCTAAACCAGGCTAGTTGACTTATTTTAACCAAGCTGGTTTACTTATTTAAACCAGGCTAGTTTACTTATTTAACCAGGCTAGTTTACTTATCTTAACCAAGCTGGTTTACTTATTTAACTAGGCTGGTTGACTTATCTAAACCAGGCTAGTTGACTTATTTTAACCAAGCTGGTTTACTTATTTAAACCAGGCTAGTTGACTTATTTAACAAAGCTAATCATCCTTTTATCTACATGTATCAAATAAGATTGATCAATGAAATTACACTTTTAAACCTCAAATCGCTTATTTCAATACATGCATGAATGGGAATCTAGGCTACAGAAAGTAAAATGCTTCAAAAAACATTACAAAACACATGGACAAAAGCGACACCTTGTGGTTGTGTCTCACTTCTCTCACCCTTCTAGTACATTTACAATATTACCCTTTGTTAGATCACTACTTCTTATAAGTGTTCAACCTTATGGCTTTTTTGCAAATATATGGTGAAGAATGTGAGTTTAAACTTTACGCAGGTGCCGCCATTCCACGTGTGTAGTTTGATGAGCGATGACTTGAACACCGGCGCCATCTTCTAGTTTTACACCGTGGTCCATCCCACGCGCTGCTTCATGACGAGCGAGACGAACACCGGCGCCATCTTCCTTCCACTTGACTTCGCGTTGACAGTTACGATTTTACTGTGACATCCTCTGGGCACGACGCAATTAACACAAGTAGATTTCTTGAACTGATTTTAATGAAGCTTTGTCCAATCTCCATCCAAACCGTAAAATCTGTACAACATACAAATGCATACAAATGATACCATTAGCAATTGAAAGTCCATCAAAACCGTAGCTAAAACATCAACCGTCACATATAACAAATCATCATCCATAACAATCAATACCTTATTGGCTGCGTGCCAGTATAAGAGAACATCGATACGTTCTGGTGTTGTGTCTTTAATCTTTGTCTTGGTAGATTGTCTTGTTAGGTTGTCTTGTAGACAACTATCTTTTACTTGTTGGGATTGACAGAAAAGTCAATATATCCATCCCTCAGTCATGTCGGGACTCAAGAGAAGGAAGGCGGAAACACGTCACTGGATATTAAGTGGTCTTGTGAGACTAAAATAATTGCACAAACAAAGAGAAATCATGCGCCACTCATATCTTATATAAACCCATATGAAATACAATGAAATACAATCATGTGTATTATTATTAATATGCAAAAATAAGCATATAAAATTGTAAACGAATATAACTATATTAACCAACTGTTAACCATAGCTGCAGTTACATTATCTATTGGAATAAGATTGGCTTGCTTAATTTCTTGCACCAGGTCATTAACATAAAGGGCGAACAAAGTGGGAGAAAGCACATCTCCCTGTTCTGTATCGTAGTGGCTCTCGCTCGGCGTCACTCATGCACTGTCCTCGCACGTGCACGCGCACTGAATAAAATACCACAATGTACCTTTTATATCCCAATATTTGTCTGACCACACCCCTATCAGCTTACCCATATAAGCAGGGGTGGGGCCACCCCCTCGCCTCCTTTCTCGCTTTCACCACAAGGAGTGCCTCGGTAGATCCCCACTTGACGATGTTGTTAGTAGGAGAAGAGTTGGAAAACAAGAGATACGTTGACATCATATCTTTATTTTCTCTCTCACTATATTCGAGAAAATACGGCGATATTGTCTTCGTACTGAAGTGACATGATGATCATTCTACACCTCCGTCGGGTTTCGTATTGGGAGTTTATGCCGCTACATGCCTCTCAACTGCAGTCCTCCTTGCTGTGGCTGGTTGCGGTAAAACCTTCCAGCGACACAGCTGGACTGTAGGACGCGCCGCTGTTGTGAGAAGCGGTGGGTTCCAGGTTGGTGAGTAATGTTTTGCTTGCGAGCTCCACTTGTCTGTTAGTGCTATGGGGGCTAGCTGACAATGTTTACGAAAACCGGCCCCAGATTAGGGTCCTTTGTTCAGCCTTTAGGCGACGGCGGAGGATCCTGGTTTGAAGCCCATTATAGCAACTAGTGGGCCACACGACCAGTAACTGGTGATCCCAGGATCTCTGGACGCGTGGGTACTTCTCTGTCACCGTATAAGGCCCCGTCTTTCATATACAAATGAGAGTATACCCTAAACGAGGAAATGTGAGCATGGATGATCGTTATCGGAAAATCCATGTTCAAGTCGGCTACAGCCCAGTTGGGACTTGTACCGGCTCCGCCGGATGGTAAAATCACCGTTGTAAAACTGTTAACATCTCGTTTCTCTTCTCTCTTAAAAGGTGAGGAGGGTTTCAGAACGGCGGCCTGTCTGAGTGTGACTTGTTATATCGTTGTGTACGAGTTCAGGTGATAGCTGCTTAGCTTGCGTGCTAGTTGTGGCCTACTGTGTTAGCCAGTCAGCTGTTAGCTGCGGCGCTAGCTCGCTGTGTTTACCAGGAGCCTGTTGTGTCACTAGGCTAGGTAACGTTAGCTTGCTGCTATCGGCCGAGTGCGGCCGTTAGCTTAATGCTACACTGTTGAACGTTCTGAGACTATAACATGCTTAAACACTCTGACTACGACGTCATCTTTGACAGAGGATGTTAGTCGAACCTACCCTGGGGCCAGCCGGCGAGGACTGCGTCAACAAGGGGGACCGTACAGGCCTGTACACTGCGATGATATGATCGCAAATTGCCCCCTAATTTGGTCCGTGCGAGTTTAAAATAATATCTGGGGGCAAGCTTGCGAGTGGTGATTTCAACCCTTCATTCGCATTTCACTCCTAAATGAATCCATACAAATTGTAGTAAAACATTAGCCTACAACCAGGGCTGTACATGTTGCGGTTGTAATTTCATTAGACAGACCAGCGCGGCCCTTTAATAACATGCAATTTAATTGACACGAGCAATGAGCTAACGGTAGCTACCATTAGGATTATGCTAAGCTAACTAGCGATCTCTGCTAACCCTGGAAAACGGTCAAAGCGGACTCCACAAGACTAGTTCCATTCGTGAGGAAAGGGGGTGGGTTATATTGACAACGCTTGACAACAGAAGTTTAAACATAACTTCATATTTATTGGTTATTCATTTCTGTATATCATTGAATTTCCATCTCCGTGTGTCTCCATCTCTTCCTGTTTACATTAGAGTGTGACGTCATCACCTACGGCAGCTTAGACTATCAAAACGCGAAGGGGGGGGCTGGCTCTCTTGTTCGTTCTCGCCCCCTCTCTCTCTCTCTCTCTCGCTCTCTCTCTACATTCAATGATTTAAAGTAGCCAAATGTTACACACAGTATAAATACTAACTGGATAGTTGATGATATAAACATTTAATTTCATTATCTGAAATATTCTAAAATCATTAAGTCTGTGTGATTATTATTTTCTCACAGTAGTGTGTGTGTATATATATATATGTGTGTGTGTGTGTGTGTTTGGCTAAAGTGGATAGAAAACACAGTACTGTGTAAAAGGCACCCAAGAGTTTTTATATAAATTGTCTTAGATGTAAATAATTTTTTTTATTAGTGTGTCAGTAGACTACTCTTAGTACATTTTCATTAAATTATTTTTTAAAGCATCTTCATGGTTTAATAATGCAAACATATGTTGCAGGGACTTATTATAATCATCATATTGGCGTGACTGTATGCATCAAAGGGTTAAATCAAGCATTTTTGATGCATGTCAAAATATCGCGATATCATTTAGAGGCCATATCGCCCAGCCCTACTATAATGGTAAAATAGTTATTAAAAAATTTGCCCCTAAAAAATATTCTTTGCCCCTAAATTTCTCATTTAGGGGCAAGTGTGCCCCTAGTGAAAAAGCTTAGCGTACAGCCCTGCCGTAGCGGCGGGATGGAGCGGTGACGCTGCCCATGCCGACAACACAGGACGGCTGTGTTTACTACGGTGCCTTGTTAGAGACTGCAGTTTCGCTTGATCTGCGCTCATGGTAGGAAGGGTCCTGACCAGACCTTGAACACTTCTTCTTGCTTTCCCTTCTAAATGTTTTGTAAATAACGATGTTTTCCAAAACGAGTGTTGCTGCACTACATTTAGGATACGACGCAAGTTATGTGTGAATTGTCTTGTCACTGGTCTCCATGCAAATCGGGTTATTTGTTACAGATGTGAAAATGATCTGGTTTGTTGTGTTGAGACACATTGTGTGTTCATGTACCGTGTACTCACAACTAAGGGGGTTAAACTAACCTATAAAGCTATGTAGGGCTGCAACGATTAGTCGACATAATCGACGATGTCGATTATAAAAAATCATCGACGAGAAATTGTTGCGTCGTTTAGTCATTAAAAAAAAAAAAAAAAAATTATTTAAATTTTTTTTTTTTTTTTTTTTTTTTTTGCACTACCTATCTTTGTGAGAGTGGCTTCTCAGGGTTCCAGACAACATCATAACATGATGATCCCATAGCAAATTTTGGACATTGAAAACATTGTTCCCCTGCAGGAGATGATGATCAGACTAGACACACAATACATTACACACGCACTCCTCTCACTCACACAGCGATCAGAGTAAGACACACACATACACACTCCTCTCACTCACACACAGCGATCAGAGTAAGACACACACACATACACACTCCTCTCACTCACACACAGCGATCAGAGTAAGACACACACACATTCACACTCCTCTCTCTCACACACAGCGATCAGAGTAAGACACACACACATACACACTCCTCTCACTCACACACAGCGATCAGAGTAAGACACACACATACACACTCCTCTCACTCACACACAGCGATCAGAGTAAGACACACACACATTCACACTCCTCTCTCTCACACACAGCGATCAGAGTAAGACACACACACATTCACACTCCTCTCACTCACACACAGCGATCAGAGTAAGACACACACACATTCACACTCCTCTCTCTCACACACAGCGATCAGAGTAAGACACACACACATACACACTCCTCTCACTCACACACAGCGATCAGAGTAAGACACACACATACACACTCCTCTCACTCACACACAGCGATCAGAGTAAGACACACACACATTCACACTCCTCTCTCTCACACACAGCGATCAGAGTAAGACACACACACATTCACACTCCTCTCACTCACACACAGCGATCAGAGTAAGACACACACACATACACAAATTACACAGTACACACCTCTCACTCACACAGCGATCAGAGTAAGACACACACACAAATTACACACTACACACACTCCTCTCACTCACACAGCGATCAGAGTAAGACACACACACATACACACGGACTCCTCTCACACACAGCAAACAAAAGTTATTTAAAGTACACTTCCACTTTAATTTGTATTATTTAATTTATTTATCTTGTTATGAGTGATTGCTGTATTGTTCTTCAAATACATTTTCATTTAAAGTGGCTTAAAGATCCAAATTCAAATGTTTCATGAGTCATTATTTTAATTTGCTATGGGATCATCATGTTATGATGTTGTTGTTTGGTCCTGACAAGAGTCTCAAAGTCTGGGGTGATGGTAGACAAGCAACTCTGAGGTCATGCTCAATGTCCAATCTGTTCCTCTGCTCTGTCTTCAGCTGGACCAAAGATAGGTAATAAAAAAAAAAAAAAAAAAAAAATGTGTTGTTGTTTACATTGGTTTTCGATTAGTCGACTAATCGAAAAAATAATCGGCAGATTAGTCGACTACCAAATTAGTCATTAGTTGCAGCCCTAAAGCTATGCTTAGTGACATGAGTAAAGAATAATTCTTTTCTCAGCCTATAATGACAATGAACAGTGTGTTCACATATTAACAGGTTTACCTGTTTAACTGGCCGTATTAAGGGTAAAGTAGGAGGGGTGTTTTTCCCCCCGGTTCCCTGGGGACTTCTTCACCCTCCTCTCAGACATGTTGTTACACTATATTGTGTCACTGTGTGGTAGGGATACGATGTAACCCTTAGCTTAGTTGTTGGGGTTGTGCTAACCGCTTGAGAAACTATATTTTCCTAAAGAAAAGATTGTTTGGTAACTTTTTCGTGTGTGCTTAGCAAGGCCTGTGGCCGATACTAATCAAGAATTATGTATTCTCTCATTATGAAAAACGGCGTTCCTCTGTAGAGTGTTTTTGCCATTTTTTGTAGGTGATAAAGGGTTGTGTGTGTCGTGCAACCTACAACGGGGTTGGGTTGGCCACAAAGGCACATGTGTAAGTCTGGTACCGGGGCTCTTAAGAGGGCCTTCTCTATTCTGTGTTTTTTCCTTAGTAAAAATCAGATGGCAGGTTAGCACATGCGCTGTGTGAAGCTGTTAGACGCTTCATGGAGCTGACATTTTGTCATTACATCGTATCATCGGTGTGGGGTCATAAAGGGGTGAACTGGTAATCCTTTTCTCCCCTTCTTTGATGGGCAGGGGTTAAAACCTCCTGTCCTTCAAGGTTCCTGTCACGTTGCTGTTCGGCACGTTACAGGGTAAGAGGGGGGGGGGGGGGGGGGAGTTTCTTGGTCCCACGCCCTGGAATATTGGGCGTGTGCACCGCAGAAATTCCCCCGCCATAGAGTATGTCACTGTGCGCGTCTCTGTTGGTAGGACTTCCGTGTGCTGTTCGGGTCCATATGATGGATCTGTTTCGGGGGGTGGTCAGGGCTCCTCCTCACGAAGCTCCTATTCGGGCTCTCTGTGAGTTAGGACTCTCCTTCCATGTGAGGGAGCCTCCTCAGAGTACAGAGCCTCCTCCTCAGATTGTCAAGGTGAGTGGAACCTCAAGAAGGAGTCCTACTCTATTGTGTGTGTATTCGATTCAATTCGATTATTGAGTGTGTATGGGTTCAGTGCCTCCTCCCCGGAGAGCCCTAAAACCAAACTTTTACATGGCTCAAGGTGCAATATATTCTTTTCAATCTGTACAGCTCGCGTGCGAAGTCTCTCTGTGGATTTCCGTCTCCTCTCTATGGGAGGGTGGTGGAATGTAAAAATGTAAAAGAAATTTACCCCCGGCTGTGTAGACTGGGATACATGCTGTTGGTGCTTCTTTCTTTTCTATTAAAAAGGGTTGGAGTTAGGAAGCATCGCACCCCTCTTGTCGTTCCCCTGGGCGCCTTGGGGATTCAATGACAGGTCTAAATAGCCTGTTCATTGATGTGGTTGTGTCCCGACGCACGCATAGTGCTAGCTCGGGGTGTTCTGTTGAAGATCAGGCGAATGACTGGCACGCCTTGTTTGCTTGAGGTTAAAACAGCGTTTTTATAAAGCAACTGGGATGGAGGTTTTTCCTCTTCCGACGACCTGTTTTGGTTGTCGACGGATTCTCGTTCATATCTGGGGGATGATGACGGAATGGATCTAAACATATGTAGAGGGGTCTCACGCCCTGGGGGTGGGCCACCGGGCGCGGTTCGCACCGAACGTCCCCGATGCCGAAATAGCGCCGAGATACGCGGTGAGCTACTGGAGCTCCCCATTTAATGATAATTTTTACATCATTATTGTTATTGTTATTATTAACAATATTATTATGATGGTTGTATCAACCCTAAATCTGAGTTGGGGGGGGGGGGGTGCAATGCAGACAAACAGCTGCATACAGTGCGACCATTTCACTCACCCATTCATTTTTGGACACATCACACACCATCGGTGTGTGTACTGTACGTGTGCTGTCATAGCTCCACCTACAGGCCTAATGGAGAACACCAGGAGAACACCAGGATGTGAATGGAGGGTGAATGTGAGGTATATCATGTAAATAAGTTTTGTTTGATTGCAAGACTACACTGTAAAAAAAAATTATAATAATAAGTTACCAGAACTTAAAAATATTGAGTTCAGTTACTGTGCATTAAGGTTTTCAGTTTTCAATCCATAATAAGTTAACAGAAAAATAAGTACACAACAGTGGCGGCTGGTCAATGGGGGCGCTAGACCGCCGCCCTCCCTGGTGAAAAGAGAGAAGAAGAAGACTTTTTTTTCTTTTTTTTTATAGCCCTATAAATAATATAAACATGTTTAAAATGAATAATATTTACTCATTTTAAGTGTTTGTGTTTCCAATGCACAATATAACGTTAATATATCAAATATAAATAATTGTTTTCATGAACAGGAAGTGACTGATAGAGAATACGTTCCGTAGCCGCATTTCTCTCGGGCAACCCGTAGCCGCATTTCTCTCGGGCTAGACGCAATAGCGCTTACAGTTACGCCGTGCACTGGTTTCATCGCTGTATCCGTCGCAGCCAATCAGTGCGTAACGCGCTGTGCGTTGAAATATGATGTATTATGATGGAAGCCGGGCGCTTTTCCAAGCGATCTATTATCATCTAGCAAGCAGCGTCGAGACTTTCCGTAGCCGCATTTCTCGGAGACGCTCTCTCTGATTGGCCGACGTCAGTTTTTTCTGTAGCCGCATTTCTCGGAGACGCTCTCTCTGATTGGCCGACGCCAGTTTCTGGTTAGTAGTAAGTTAATCAATGCTAGCTGTTGTGTTGTGATGCAGTCACACTTTGTCTTAGAGCGTGACGGCAAGTTCTTTCGACGGTTAAGCTTAGGCACTCTTTCAAAGTTGGTTAAGGTTAGAGTTTGTCTTAGAGCTGTGAGAACTGGGGTCTGGAGCACAGCCCAATTGCTGAATACACGAGAAGAGATAGGAGCGGTTTCAAGGGTGTTTAATGTCAAATGAGCAACACAGGAATTGGGGGGAATAGAATGGGGTTATGTTCTGTCTTGTGGCTGCCGTGTCGATGGTGTAAAATGAATTAGGTATATTGTTAGTAAGTTAGCCATGTAATAAGCGGGATAATGTATAGCCTATCCCTTACATAGCGTGGCACTATGCTGGATACTATAAGGTTATAGCGTGGCACTGTGCTGGATACTATAAGGTTATAGGGTGGCACTATGCTGGATACTATAAGGTTATAGGGTGGCACTATGCTGGATACTATAAGGTTATAGCGTGGCACTATGCTGGATACTATAAGGTTATAGGGTGGCACTATGCTGGATACTATAAGGTTATAGGGTGGCACTATGCTGGATACTATAAGGTTATAGGGTGGCACTATGCTGGATACTATAAGGTTATAGGGTGGCACTATGCTGGATACTATAAGACTGTTGAAAGAAACAGGCAAAAAGTTATCATAAATTAATTCATGATCTTGATCTGATAAACATATTACAAACAAATGATCAATAGGCTACTCTTTGGCTAAACGATACATGGAGTAATTGACATGTAATTGATATTGCTAATATAATATCCATTCCATTGAATATATCACTTCAGACTGAATTATCTTTACTAGTGGTCTGTGTACTCTGAATTGCTCCCCAGAACAACACAAACTAGGAACAACATTGATATTGTTACAAGTACAGATACAACCACAATGTCATATTGCAGGCCTGTTGGGTTTTATCTCAGTATTTTATTAATGTTGGTCAATTTTCTTGGAGCAGAATCACTTTTAAATCACATCAACAACTACATTTGGAGGATAACATTTTTTTTAGAACTTGAGTAATACAAACTGAACAAATGCAAAACACACAAGATCTGAACTCTTCATTGGTGTACTTCTCTCCTCTCCAGGTACAATTGCTGCATTGCTCCCCAACAACAAGCAGAGATATGAACGAGTCAAGGCCTCACTGCTGTGACCAGTGTGGAAAGCGCTTCATCAAGAAGTCCACTTTTCTAATACACCAGCGCATGCATACAGGAGAGAAGCCTTACTACTGTGACCAATGTGGAACACGCTTCAGTACCTCTGGAGGCTTAAAAGGACACCAGCGCATTCATACAGGAGAGAAGCCCTATAACTGTGACCAGTGTGAGAAGAGCTTCAGTCAAAATGGAGACTTAAAGACACATCAGCGCATTCATACAGGAGAGAAGCCTTATAACTGTGACCAGTGTGAGAAGAGCTTCAGTAGATATGACAGCTTAAAGAGTCACCAGCGCATTCATACAGGAGACAAGCCCCACCACTGTGACCAGTGTGAGAAGAGTTTCAGTGCATATGCCAACTTGAAGAGACACCAGCGCATTCATACAGGAGAGAAGCCTTACTACTGTGACCAATGTGGATCACGCTTCAGTACCTCTGGAGGCTTAAAGAAACACCAGCGCATTCATACAGGAGAGAAGCCCTATAACTGTGACCAGTGTGAGAAGAGCTTCAGTCATTCTGGAGGCTTAAAAGAACACCAGCGCATTCATACAGGAGAGAAGCCCTATAACTGTGACCAGTGTGAGAAGAGCTTCAGTCATTCTGGAGCCTTAAAGACACATCAGCGCATTCATACAGGAGAGAAGCCCTATAACTGTGACCAGTGTGAGAAGAGCTTCAGTACATATGCCAACTTAAAGAGTCACCAGCGCATTCATACAGGAGACAAGCCCCACCACTGTGACCAGTGTGAGAAGAGTTTCAGTAGATATGCCAACTTGAAGACACATCAGCACATTCATACAGGAGAGAAGCCTTATAACTGTGACCAGTGTGAGAAGAGTTTCAGTACATATGCCAACTTGAAGAGACACCAGCGCATTCATACAGGAGAGAAGCCTTACTACTGTGACCAATGTGGATCACGCTTCAGTACCTCTGGAGGCTTAAAGAAACACCAGCGCATTCATACAGGAGAGAAGCCCTATAACTGTGACCAGTGTGAGAAGAGCTTCAGTCATTCTGGAGGCTTAAAAGAACACCAGCGCATTCATACAGGAGAGAAGCCCTATAACTGTGACCAGTGTGAGAAGAGCTTCAGTCATTCTGGAGCCTTAAAGACACATCAGCGCATTCATACAGGAGAGAAGCCCTATAACTGTGACCAGTGTGAGAAGAGCTTCAGTGGATATGCCAACTTAAAGAGTCACCAGCGCATTCATACAGGAGACAAGCCCCACCACTGTGACCAGTGTGAGAAGAGTTTCAGTAGATATGCCAACTTGAAGACACATCAGCACATTCATACAGGAGAGAAGCCTTATAACTGTGACCAGTGTGAGAAGAGTTTCAGTACATATGCCAACTTGAAGACACATCAGCTCATTCATACAGGAGAGAAGCCTTACTACTGTGACCAATGTGGAACACGCTTCAGTACCTCTGGAGGCTTAAAAGGACACCAGCGCATTCATACAGGAGAGAAGCCCTATAACTGTGACCAGTGTGAGAAGAGCTTCAGTCATTCTGGAGACTTAAAGACACATCAGCGCATTCATACAGGAGAGAAGCCCTATAACTGTGACCAGTGTGAGAAGAGCTTCAGTCAAAATGGAGACTTAAAGACACATCAGCGCATTCATACAGGAGAGAAGCCTTATAACTGTGACCAGTGTGAGAAGAGCTTCAGTCAGTATGTCAACTTAAAGAGTCACCAGCGCATTCATACAGGAGACAAGCCCCACCACTGTGACCAGTGTGAGAAGAGTTTCAGTACATATGCCAAATTAAAGAGACACCAGCGCATGCATACAGGAGAGAAGCCTTACTACTGTGACCAGTGTGAGAAGAGCTTCAGTACCTCTGATAGCTTAAAGATACACCAGCGCATTCATACAGGAGAGAAGCCGTATAACTGTGACCAGTGTGAGAAGAGCTTCAGTACCTCTGATGGCTTAAAGAAACACCAGCGCATTCATACAGGAGAGAAGCCGTATAACTGACCAGTGTGAGAAGAGCTTCAGTCAAACTGGAAGTTTAAAGAGACACCACCATATTCATACAGGAGAGTAGCCTTACTACTGTGACCAGTGTGAGAAGAGCTTCAGTAGATATGACCACTTAAAGAGCTCATTCATACAGGAGAGATATACCATTATATTCATTCGGGTCTTCAAACCCTCAAATTGTGTAGAAATCTGCCTAAAAACTCAACATACTTGACAACACAGCAATCCAACTAATGTGATCTGCATCAGAAGAATTTCTGACACTCATCCTCAAACACCAGTTTCATGGTTTAAATGGAGCCTTGCTCTCTAGGCCCAAGGGCCCTTATCTGGCTGGTGGTAATTGTGTTTGATTTTGTTTATTTTCTATTGAAATTCTATCAAATAGAGGCGGTCGGGTGGCGTAGCGGAGATTGCGCTCGTCACCAATGCAAGAGGCTGCGGTCTCGACTCCCGGAGTCAGCATTGCCTGGGGCTTGGGCCGGTCGTCATACTAACTCGTTTGGCTGGGTTAGGGGGAGGGAAGCTGTGGGTGGTAATCTGGCGTTGTGGACAGCGACACCTACAGGTCAGGTCTGGGCGCCTGCTCAGCAAAAGGCAGGAAGTGGTGAAGGCAGCGTGACCTCCCACGCGTTACACTTCACCAATGAGAGTCCTCGCTGCCAGGTGAAAAGAGAGCCACTGGCTGTCTCCGCATGTGTCGGAGGAAGCATGCGGTGGACTTCATGGTTCCCTTGTACCGACCAGTAGGGGGAACATGCGCACAACGACCAGGTAGGGGAGGGGGGGGAATTAGCATAACGACTAAATTGGGGGGGAAAGCACAGAAAAACAGGCGGAGAAAAAGAGGATAATAAAAAATGTTATTAAAAGATTATGTGCTAAATATAGATGCAACAATGCATTTTTAGTTTTGAAAGATTGTGTCCCTCCCAACTATTCTTTGACATCTGTAAGCTTTGCAACAGGACTCACTAGGAAATACTGCCTGTGGTTTAGGAGGGGTGGCTCCTAGGTAGAGCAGGGCAGGACGTAGAAAGAGACAATATCTCCTCCTGTGTATGAAGATCATCATTTAAATATTGATTGGATGAGGGCAATCTGAACTTTTTTCTAGTTCAAATAAAGGTGAAAATGAATTTGGATCAATTGTATTCAATACAGTGTAAAATAAGCGACCAACAGTACAAATCGTGAAACTGTATGACTTTGCTGCAGTCTCATTCTCGGCGCTCGCCTCCACACTGTTTAGAACATATTGGGCGCATCTTGCAAACTCACTCAAATCTTGATGAGACTAAACTTTAAGCTATTAACTTTAATTTAACGATCAGCAACATTGTTGTGTTTGGAACATGGTTAGTTAATCAATACGTCCACTCACTCGCTGTGTGAATTCTGCCAACATTGATCTGCTTGTGTCCCGACATGGGCTCAGTTTGGCATTATGCAGTTTTATTACTTGGGTGCTGGGAGGGTAAACTCTGCGTTTGCACATACAGCCCCTCCGATTAATAATAATAATAATAATAATAATAATAATAATATTAATAATAATAATAATAATAATAATAATAATAATACATTCGATGTATAATGCACTCTATATCTGGAAACCAAGTCTCAGAGTGCTACAGAGTAAAAACAGACTAAAACAGACTTTAAAAACATTAGGCAATTAAAGAAACAAGACGTAAAGCATAAAAAGGGGATAAAACACACAAGGCAAGTATAAAAAGGTGAAAACTAAGGGAAGGCTTTGGTGAAGAGGTATGTTTTAAGTCCTCTTTTAAAGGAAGCAGTGGTCTGAGGTCGTCAGGGAGGGCGTTCCACAGGCGAGGAGCAGCCCAGCAGAAGGCCCGGTCGCCCCCAGGGTGCGGAGCTTGGTCCTGGGGGGAAGGAGGCGGTTTGTGTTGGCGGAGCGAAGGTTACAGGTGGAGGGTTCTGGGGTGAGGAGATCTTTGAGGTAGGGGGGGGGGGGGGGGAGCGTTTCCGTGGATGCATTGATGGGTCAGAAGGGATATTATTTTGTATTCAGTCCGGGTGGTGATGCGGAGCCAGTGAAGTGAGTGGAGGATGGCTGTGATGTGGTCGTGTTTAGGCACTCTCATCAGGACCCTAGCAGCGCTGTTCTGGATGTATTAGAGCCTCTGAAGACTCTTGCTAGGAACCCCGATGAGAAGTGTGTTACAGTAATCCAGTCTGGAGGAGACAAAGGCGTGGACCAGATTTATCAGCATCTGGGAGGGTGAGTGTGGGACGGGTTTTTGAAATGTTCCTGAGGTGGAAAAAGGAGGTTTTGCAAATGTGTTTGATATGGGCAGGCATTAAAGCGTTCCGTCTTGAGACGGATTTCCGTCAATTTGATTATATTTATATAATATTTTTATTTATATTAAAAAAAAAATACTTAAAAAAAATAATAATAATAAAATATTATATAAAGTTTGCCAATAGGGATGTATCAGTAGTATTGGCAGTGGTAGTAGTCGTAATAGTAATCCAGTCTATTTTTTTTATTTTCTAAAAAATAAACTAGTTCAACACAGGTAACCACTTATGCTTAATTTCTTTGATGGCTCAAATGTATGCTCTAGTCGTGACTAGTGTCTAGTCGATTTTGTGTTTTGAGCACAATGTTCATCATAGATCTAGCCTCTTAATTTTGCTCTCAAAGTGCACCAGATTGATGCATTTAACATTTAAAACTTGGATGCCCCCCTAGAGGGCTCGTGATTCACCCACCACCACAGTCTCACTAAATCCTGTGGGAAACACTGAGGATTCAAATTTTTTTACGGCTGTGGGTAGGGCGTTCCACATTGTTGTGGCATAATTGCGAAACGTGTTTAGTCCCTTGTTTGTATGATAACAAGCCTTTTAGTTCATGGTTCAAAGTAATGGGAAAAGGGTGCTAGCTCGCCATCAATCAGAAGCTAGCCACAAGACTTGCATTCACGCTCTCCAGCACATTTTTTCACCTACCATAATGACGTTAATATGAATATTTATTGATAGAGCCTTTGATGTGCCCTTTATTTTTGGTTGAGCACCAAGGTTGAGATTTGAAACTGTTCCACTGCCTTTCCTGTTGATATATTTCTCAAATATATACACATAGCAACCATTGTTTTCCACATAGCAACTGTTGTCCCTTCCATTGCCATGTTCAAAACAATTGTTGCCATGTTACAGGCAGCCATGTTGGAAGACAAATAACTACAAACATTCAGTCCAAGGCCTCTATTAAAACACATTTTCAAATCTTCTTATGACCACCTGCTATCAGAAGGCCTCGTTGAGTCATGGTGTCCTACTCAATCAACCCTACACCACCAGCAGCCAGTCTGTTATTTCATCATTTATTTCCTTTGTTGAACCAGACCAGTCTTTAGCTCCACTATTTTCATCTTGGTTAACAACCAGGAAAGAGAACGTATTGTATTGTGGTTGAAATCTAGTAATCCATGCATGGAAATTATCTTTTATTTTCAGAGAATCTTAGTTACATCAAGATTGTGCCATGAAGGCAGTGTTGTGTTTATATGTGATGTTTTTACAATGATGTCTGCATATATATATTGATAGTGCTGAGTGGAATACATTGGAGCACATAATCCTCTCAGTAACTCTGAAGTAACATGTTCATGCATTCAAGATATATCTCTTAATTTTTCACATTCTGTTCATAGTGAAGACATTAAACGGTAAATATAAATGTGTAATGTGTATTCATTTTATTCTCGTCATTGTGCAGTCGTAGGTACTAATCTGGTAGTTCCACTTAGATGGAAAGACATGCAGGACACAACTGCTATAGAAAATATTGTATTATGTGATTGAATGGAATAAACTTCTTGGTTTAAAACAATACAGCACTTTGGCAGAACATTTTTAATCTTTAGGAATCAAATGTACTGCAGTTCACAAAGAGTCACCATCAATATTGTCTGCTCTGGGAGTGGAGACCACTAGTCACCACCACTAACTTGTGCTTCAGAAACCTTGTTTAAATGTGCAGATACTAACGGAAAGCATGTACATATGAAAAAGTAGAGCCAGGTACTAATATCTAATTGTGTGCCCAGGTAAACGAGAAGCCATTCTTCCTGTTTTCAATGATCAATATTGAGATCTGGGGGGAAGCCCAATTCCAGTGATGTATACAGATATCCAGGAGAGGTCATATTCCAGGTGGAGTGAACTCCTATTGAGCGGAGCCTTGGACCTAATGAGGAACTAAATGTTAACAAAGTATATAGAACAAATATTCACTCGATAGTTTTTGAATGAGAGGTAAACAGGTGGATAGGTCTTTACTGAATGTGTCATTAGGAAGGGAAGTAGAAGCCATTCTGGAAGGATTTCAGGTCTGAGACCTCAGTAACGATAATCAATAGTTTAACATCAAATTCCGGTTAATCATGATTATTATGCCTCAAAGTAAATGTTGCTGTATTTATAAAGGACCTTTCAATACAGTTAAATAACAAGAGCTTCCCAAATCAAATGTAAATCAAAATAAAAACAGGATTTTACACATTAAGAAAATGCCTGCAGGTTGTTTTTTTAAATTAAATCAAGATTAAAATACAAAGTGCTTAACGAAGAAGTCATATAAAATAAATGCAACACAATAATTGAAATGGGAATAAAACAACAATAAATAACACTAGTGGTAATGAAGTAATGAATTAGATAAGAGCTAATCAAATAAAATACCCTGGTGAGACAGACTCTGTGACCGCTATGAGGGCCGTCTCTGTGGAGTGACCAGTCCTGAAGCCTGACTGATTAGGGTCTAGGAGGTCATTCTGTAAGAGATAATCAGTAGTGAGTTGGTTGGATACAGCAGCACGTTCAAGTGATTTAGAAAGGAAGGAGGGAAGAGAGACGGGACGATAGTTATCTATGACGGTGGGGTTCATGGTTGTTTCTTTTATGAGCGGTGTGACTCTGGCTTGTTTTAGGGAGGTGGGAACCAGACCGTACCAAATAGTGTCAGACCGAATCACCCACGTCATTAGTTTAACCATTTATTATAATGCAGAATAAATGCCAATGGTAATAGTTATTCTTGGTGAGGTGGTTCTACTCTTAGGGGTGCTCCCTGCTGCAAGAGATTAAAGCATAAGGGTTCATGTTGCTCCATGTGAGTAGACCTTTAGGCCGTGGTGGGACATCTTAAATCCAAATGAAAACCTTATAGCGAGCTGAAAGGTCCCACTCTATCCTTCCTTATCATAACTATATGGCTGAACACAGCTCTGTTGTTGACACCTTGACTCTCTAGATGTGTTCTGCACATTTACCACTAGAGGGCAGAATGTCCCCATGTATAACCTGAACGTCACTCCTTACAGTGATCCAGGTATATATAGACACTATTATAATAGAGCAATAGGCTACTCTAGGGACATGTTGGCACAGGGTGAAGTTCCACTTGAACCTCTCAGGTGGGTTTTATTCATCACGGAAATGGTCAAATGGACTGCATTTTTATAGCGCTTTTATCCAAAGCGCTGTACAATTTATGCCACACATTCACAGACCGACGGCGGAGGCAGCCATGCCAAGGTGCCAACCTGCTCATCGGGAGCAGTTAGGGGTTAAGTGTCTTGCTCAAGGAAACATCAACACGCTGCCAGGAGGAGTGGGAATCGAACCGGGAACCTTCCAATTACCAGACGACCGCTCTACCTCCACAGATATAATATGGATGTGCGTCTACCTCTACATGCAGAGCCAGTCCTGACAAAAACAGACGTACAGACTATTGATTGATTGAAAGTCGTGATGGTCAGTCTTTGAAATAATAATCACCTTCAGCAATACAGAATGTTTCAAGATTCAAGAGGTTTATTTGTCACATACATAGCTACCGGGGCATACAGTGAAATGCGGGTGGCCAAGCCCACTTTGATTGTCATTAAATGTCCATTTTATTATTTAGTATTAATGCACAATCAGCTATTATTTGATTACAAAACACACTAGCTCTCTCTATTACACACACACATACACATAGCCTTCACTCCCAGATATATATCTACCGGTCATCTATGGTTTGATGACTAACTGGTGGCCTCCTGATGACGTCTGACAGAGGTGCTTTTTGATTCATGATTTTATAACAGACCTGTTAAAACAGCGTCCTTGAAGGAGGTAGAGATAGAACTGATTTTATACCCCCCCCCCCCCCCCCACACACACACACACATGATGGCCTTTTTATATGAGTAGCATAGATGTTTGGCAAGTGGATTTGGTTTCTTCATTGAGTGCTTATCCTTATCATTATGGCACAAGTATCTTGTGTTTTTATACAATCACCTGTTGTTTACTAAGATGATGTGATGTTTTGTCTGAAGCATCAGCAGAGAATAGTCATGTGATTGTCATCACTGAAGCACATTAGAACGGTCAGGATTTTACCTTCATTTAACCATTATTAAAAAATGTACAGGAAAATAATGTAACAGTGCATTATCATGACATGGGTTTCCTTCTGGCGTACCTCGCCATCTGCTGGCTGCAACACAGCATTACAACACAAATCATGTCCTGCAATTTATCACAAATTGTTTTCTTTTTAGCGTAATATAAAAAGGAAAACTAAAAGAAACATTGACAACATTCCAAAGCAAAACCAATGGATTATCTTGTGTGGGTATTTGAATAGTCTGAATAAATGTTTTTTCTTAACTATGGGTGTTGTGTTTGTGGCATATTTGATATAAAATACCTCTGCTCTAATGTTTCCTGATGTTTTCAGTGATAAAATAGAGCTATAATGAAACAAAGATCCACGGTTATTTCTTAAATAAAAACATAGAACAACATATCAAGAAAATAATTTATCCACGTGCCTAATACAAATGCAAAAGCTTTCTAAAAAAGAATACAAATAATAATAACAGACAGAAGATTTGCTTTGATCCCAGACAGACCAGAGATCAAACAGCATGTGGAATAAAATCCTTCTTAATGTTTGTTTTACTTTACTTGGGAGTACCAGATTGGTGGAGTTTACTGCATGTCACGTAGGTTGTCAATCACAGAAATGTACACTATGTTGACTTTGAAATATCCTAAACTTTCTGGCACTCTATTGTCCTATGTGGTGTAATCCTCACCTACCTGGATACTTAAACAAACATACAGAACTATTTGCAAATGCCATCTGACCCAGGTCTGATCCAAACACGTAAGATAATAAACAATGATCAAATGTATTGTTTCAGTCATCGTAGGTCATCAAAAGCAATTAAGTGGTATAGCATCTCAGATCACATCATCACTGTTACGTCAACACTTTAACCCTTTCACTACCACACTACCAAAGGGTTAACCCTTTCACTGTGACAAGACAGACTGTTAACCATTTCACTGCCACACAACAAAAGGTTAACCCTTTCACAACCACACTACATAAGGTTAACCTTCGGTAGTGAAAGGGTTAAAAGATCAAAGATCCATTAAAACAATGACATCAATTTTAATAATCTTAAGTGAAAAAAGAGCATACATAAGACTCCCCCCCCCCCCATGGTACTTCTTGCTTGTGTGTGTGCTGCGTGCATGATATTAATGTTTGACTCTACCGTCTCTAGGAAAATCCATCATGTGTTGATTTTATGTGGGGCACTATGTGTATCCAAGATGGCAACTTTGTATGTTGTTTTTATTTGTTATATGTTACGGTTTATCTGATGAGGAGCGGTCTCGGCCTAGAGTGTACAAACTTCTTCTACTGTTGTCAAGTCAATTGTTCCTTTATTAATCCCCTTTTTTCAGGTGTCGATTCAGGTGTCATAGCAGCAGGGGGGAGGGGAGGTACAGGGAGAAGAGGTAATAGCAATAGTTACTGTGTGTGTGTGTGTGTGTGTGTGTGTGTGTGCCAGTGGAGGTTTCTCTATGACAACACGTGAAACACAAATTCACTCATAATTCATATTAATTTACATACCTATATATATATATATATATATATATATATATATATATATATATATATATATATATATATATATATATATATATATATATATATATATATATATATATATATATATATATATATAAACCCACCTCTTACCTTAAACACAACCTTAACCTCATGTATAAACCCACCTCTTACCTTAAACACAACCTTAACCTCATGTATAAACCCACCTCTTACCTTAAACACAACCTTAACCTCATGTATAAACCCACCTCTAACCTTAAACACAACCTTAACTTCATGTATAAACCCACCTCTTACCTTAAACACAACCTTAACCTCATGTATAACCCCACCTCTTACCTTAAACACAACCTTAACCTCATGTATAAACCCACCTCTTACCTTAAACACAACCTTAACCTCATGTATAAACCCACCTCTTACCTTAAACACAACCTTAACCTCATGTATAACCCCACCTCTTACCTTAAACACAACCTTAACCTCATGTATAACCCCACCTCTTACCTTAAACACAACCTTAACCTCATGTATAACCCCACCTCTTACCTTAAACACAACCTTAACCTCATGTATAACCCCACCTCTTACCTTAAACACAACCTTAACCTCATGTATAACCCCACCTCTTACCTTAACTCTAACCTTACCCTCTCACCCCCTCTACGAGGAGCTAGCCAGAATGAAGAGCACGTTCAGCCTAAGACTCATCCCCCCCCCCCGACACATCACAAACCGCCTTGGCCGGTCCTTTATACCGGCAGCCATCAGGCTCTACAACAAAGGGCTCGGGCAGGCGGATCGCCTGTAGCTGTTCCGCAACTGTAGCTATTTCCGGGGTAGGCCTGATTGGCCCCGACAGGCACGTGACCGCCGCGGCCACACCCCGCGGCAGCTCCGCGACGCGGCAACGAGGCTGCTGTGGTTCACAGGCGCTTTCCGCCTTCAACGCCATCAGTCATAATAATATCATCAGTCATCTCTAATAATATTAATCACTGTTCAATGTACTAATATACAATACGGCTCACTTTTCCCACTTCAATGACAGAGCCGCTGTTTAATAATATTGTCGCGGCGGAGCTCCGTCGCGGCAGCATTATGTAGCAGTAATCCCCCCATCTTTACCATCGACAAACTAGCTCAATTGGTAACTCTGCTTGGCTGTGGATCCTAAGTTCGATTCCCTTATGTTTTTTTTTTTTTTTTTTTTTTTTTACGTGCATTGCACTATAGCGTGTATGGTACAGTAACGGTCTCTGGAGCGCAACAGTAAGAAGCATTTGCACTGCAACGCATACACCTTACTGTAAATTGTACCATACAATATACAATACGCTATGCACTTAAAAAAACAAAAAACAAAAAACATTTTCCATATTTTCTCCCATCCCAATTTTCGTATCATCCAATTCAACCCTCCCCTGTCACGGACGCTGTTTCTTGCCTCCCACAAGCCGGCTGCAATGTGGACTAAGTCATACATAGCACAAGTCCCCTCCGGTACTTGAGGTAACAGCAGTCGCATCTTTTCACCTGCGCAGCTCGATCTCTCAGTGGCGAGGAGTAACGCGTGGGAGGCTCACGCTGCCCCCGACACTTCCTGATTCTACTGCGCAGGCGCACCAACCGACCTGTTGGAGTCGCTGTCCACAACGCCAGATCCCCACCCATCAGTTTTCCCACCCCCTAATACGGCCAATGTGTATTAGTACAGACGACCAGCTAAACTGAAAGCAAATGTGGAGCGCTGGGCTCGAACTGACGAGCCCAGCGTCTCCAGCATTTTGTGGCGAGCGCCTTGCCCACTACGCCACGTAGCCGCCCCTTATCTTATCTATCTTATAAATCCACCTCTTACCTTAACTCTAACCTTAACCTCATTGGACCTCACCTGAGATACCAAGTTTTTAGTTAATCCCCACAGAAGTTAGGTGTTTTCTTTCGAAAATGGTTACCAACGGTTACAGCAGGCAGCCATGTTGGGAGAAAGAGAACGACACAAACATTCCGTGCTCAAGGCCTTTTCTCTGAATCTACGTGGACCTTTGAGTTTGTGGATTGTTATGTTTTGTCACAGTGGTTTGTCAGTGTTTGATCAGTGTTTGATGTCCTGGCAAGTAGTAATCATTTATCAGAGTGTCAACATCATGTGCTATAGATTTCCTGCCCTCGTCAAAAACCAACAGGCCTATTACTCCACTTCTATGATCTGTGATGGTTTAATTCTTCTTCTTTTTCCTTTTTTACGAGGAGGAAAGACAACCAATAGACTGAGATGATCCAAGCTGTAGTTGAGTAATCACCAGTGAAAATGTCATCATGTGTCCACATATTCTTACAGATGTGTTTATAAACCTAACCCTTACCTTCAGCCTTAACTTAACCTCTCAGATTTACTGACCTGACAGGGAATGTGCAAAATCACACTTTTCCCATATTTATATAACATATGTATTTGTATTGATATATATATATATATATATATATATATGTGTATCAGTGGAGGCTGCTGACCAAATTTTTAGGTGAAGCACAAATTATTATATTATATTATATATTAAATTATATTTTTTAAACATCCCCAACGCTGCAACACCCCCATTCCTCCCAGGTGTCAGGCTCCTCATTCGCTTCCATTCATTTTGGGGACCATGTTTAAATATCATACTTCTGAAGTATAAACAAACTATACTGCTGTGACGATTTCAATAAAACAGACCATTCTGAGTCAATGGTATGCAAAACTGTACATTGGAATATCTTAACATGTATTTACCACCTTCCTCTGCACGAGGCCACAGATGGGTTCTATGTAACACAAGGACAATGAATGAATGAATGAATGAATGAATGAATGAATGAATGAATGAATGAATGAATGAATGAATGAATGAATGAATGAATGAATGAATGAAAACTTTATTTAACAGATTGCAGAATGGGTACAATACAGTACGGCTCAATACACACAATTGTTAAGGGGATGCAGACCAGAGAAAGACTTTCGTCTTGTTTACATCAGGGTCCCCCATTTTCAATTCATCATAACATGACATACAAATAGACAGTACTGCTACATCTATATATGACATACAGAGATATAGACAGTACTGCTACATCCAGACATTTATGACATACCAGATCTACAAATATACATTACTGTTTAAGAGTACAACGCCTGTCATATAGACCTATAGTGTTGGAAACTCTGATTAAGGAGAGGAGAGGAGAGGGAGAGGGAGAGGGAGAGGAGAGGAGAGGAGAGGAGAGGAGAGGAGAGGGAGAGGAGAGGAGAGGAGAGGAGAGGAGAGGAGAGGAGAGGAGAGGAGAGGAGAGGAGAGGAGAGGAGAGGAGAGGAGAGGAGAGGAGGAGAGGAGAGGAGGAGAGGAGAGGAGAGGAGAGGGAGAGGAGAGGGAGATTAGTAGAGTGCTGTAGGACCAGGCTGTATAGTGTACTGTAGGACCAGGCTGTATAGTGTACTGCAGGACCAGGCTGTATAGTGTACTGTAGGACCAGGCTGTATAGTGTGCTGTAGGACCAGGCTGTATAGTGTACTGTAGGACCAGGCTGTATAGTGTACTGTAGGACCAGGCTGTATAGTGTACTGTAGGACCAGGCTGTATAGTGTACTGTAGGACCAGGCTGTATAGTGTACTGTAGGACCAGGCTGTATAGTGTACTCAGGGCCGCCTGGGAGAAATGCGAGGCCCTGTGCGAGATTTAACGCAAGGCCCCCCCCCCCCCCCCCCCCCCCCCCCCCCAAAGGTAAAAAAATAAATAAAAAATAATAATAATATATATATATATATATTTTTTTTTTTTTTTTTTTTACGGTCAACATATTCTTAAATAATAGTGCTGCCCGAGGCGGGGCATGATACAGTCAACATATAGCAAAAGAGAGAGCGAGAGAGAGCTCCCGTTCTACAGTCAATATACAGTGTACAGAGAGAGAGAGAGAGAGAGAGAGACACATTGGAAAGAAATTGAAATGCTATTTGGCCCTAAACAGAGAGTACACAGTGGCAGAATACCTGAGCACTGTGACTGAAGATCCTTGAGCACAGCCTAGCCATCGAGAAAGGCCGCCATAGGCAGACTGTGTGTGTTAGAAAGAGAGAGAGAGAGAGAGAGAACATGTGTGTTTGTCATGTGTGTGTGTTAGAGAGAGACTATAGCATGTATGAGAGATTCAAAAGGACAAAGATCAACACTTAAATCCAACAAGAAGAGCGTCTATACCAGAGAAACCAAAGCAGCAAGGAGCCAATGGCCGACATCAGCTAAATAGGCTAGCCAGGTACTGTGACACCAGGCCACACACAGCTTTGGCCAACGGCCCAACGCTACCCAAGCTACACAAACGACCATTCACACACAGCACATGTCGTATCTCCAAATGTTGTGAAGTAGCATATGTTTTGCCTGGAAAAAAACATCGTTATTAACAAAACATTCGGGAGGGGAAGGAAGGAAGAGTGGGGTAATGTCATGACATTTTACCTGCACGAGGAACGCAGGGCGAAAGGCCTGCAACACAGGTCTCCACGTTGACGAAAGGCCTCTCGCTGTCGGGACAAAGCTATGGCCAGAGCCTTGTCATGGTGCAGGCCCGACTACATCTTCTGTCAAAGATGATGTCGTAGTCAGAGTGCCAGGGCCTGCTATTCTCAAGGCTAACTGATAGCATCAAACGAACGTTCCCAGCTGACGCTAAACAGCTAACTGGCTAACAGTTAGCTCAATCAGGCACCTGGCTGCATGTAGTAGCCGCATAGCTTGCTTCTGCGTTAGCTAACAGCTAACAAGCTATGCGGCTACTGTCTACATACAGCCAGGTGCTCTCACCAGGCACACACAGTTAGCTACTAGTAGTACTATATATTAGCTAGTCGACCAGTTTGGCTCCAGAGAGAGAGAAAGATAGATAGGTCAGGACAGGTCCACGGCGGGTATATAATCATAGGTTGACTCACATAACGCAGTATCAATGAATGCGGCGCGGCCGGCGCCAATGGTAAAGTTGGAAGGAGACTTGGCCCACGGTGTAATTCTTCTTCTTCTTCTTCTTCGAGTACTTTCCGGCAGACTGGACACCTTTCGGCGTATTGCTGCCTAACAGATTTATCTGCTCACAAGTTCTCTTCTCCTTCTTTTGAAAAGACATCCACTCGCCTCGCTCCTCTGAATAGCGCTGAATTATCTACCTCGTGTGTCTTCTTCTTCTATTTGGTATTACGGCGGTCGGCGGACGGGCCGGAAACACTATCCTAAAATCTGTAGAGCAGCAAATCCGCAGAAACCGGAAAACTGCAGTCTGCAGAGCCAGGAAGTCAGACACATTCTACAAACGTGTCTAATGTGAAATATATAAGCATATAAGCAAAACTAGATTTTAGGTCTGTGATGAAAAAGGGCCTCGCGGGAAGGGGGGCCTCGCAAAAAAAAAAAAAAAAATAAAAAAAAATAATAAAAAAAAAAAAAAAAAAAAAAAAAAAAAAAAAAAATTTTGCGAGGCCCCCCTTCCCGCGAGGCCCTGTGCGACCGCACTGCTCGCACACCCCCTGAGGCGGCCCTGAGTGTACTGTAGGACCAGGCTGTATAGTGTACTGCAGGACCAGGCTGTATAGTGTACTGTAGGACCAGGCTGTATAGTGTACTGTAGGACCAGGCTGTATAGTGTACTGTAGGACCAGGCTGTATAGTGTACTGTAGGACCAGGCTGTATAGTGTACTGTAGGACCAGGCTGTATAGTGTACTGTAGGACCAGGCTGTATAGTGTACTGTAGGACCAGGCTGTATAGTGTACTGTAGGACCAGGCTGTATAGTGTACTGTAGGACCAGGCTGTATAGTGTACTGTAGGACCAGGCTGTATAGTGTACTGTAGGACCAGGCTGTATAATCATAATCAACACAGACCCGCCCCACACAGCTACTAAATATAAAAAAAAAGAATTTCACTCACCATTGACGACGTTACTTCTTAGGAGGAAATAGAGTCCCTGTCACTCCTTGTAAATGAAATCCATCCTTCGCTCTTTTCTGATGAAACGTTCAATGACCTCCTCTGCCGTTGCAAATCCAGCAATGCAACAAACAGCAGTCTTTTTGTGATCTAATCTATCCTTTATTTGCGTGAGGATGCTGTCGAAATCCACTAAACATTGTTCTGTTGATGCGTGACACACGTTCCATTTTCGGGACTCCGACTCCCGACAGGTGGTCACTCAGACAGTCACCCAAGCGATTCCCCAAATAAAGTTTTCATTCATTCATTCATTTGCTGTCTTGTTATAACACAAACAGCTCACCATGAACCATGACCAGCTTAATTACGTTAGTTAGCATCCAAGCTAGCGTGATAACGTTAGTAGTTATTAGCATCCAAGCTAGAAACTGCTAGGCTGCCTGCTTATACCTGCAATAATGTTGTCATCCTCCTGGACAGATAGACCTGTTAAATCATAATATCCACAGGTTTGTTGTGCTGGTCCTCAGTAAATGTCCCGCCGCAAAAAATAAGTTGCTATTAAAGTGCTAAATGTTAGATACACTAATATAGAGGTTTCGAACGTGGCTGCCCTCTGTGCTCTGTTAATAAAATGTTCAATCAATCAATCAATCAATCCCTCGAGGGGAGAAACAGCCGTGTAGCTACAGAGCTGCAGACGTAGGAGCCATACTCTGATTGGATTTGCAAGGCTGCCAATCATTCCACCTCCGTGTATTGGATGTCAAGGGCTGTCAATCATTAAATCCTCCATTCAATGGCAAGAGTTTAAATGCACAGACCGTGCTTAGATGACATTAATAGCCTATTTTGATTGGCTATTATTTATTATTTATTTAACAATGGGTCAACCTGTGCAGTTATTCTGCACAAATAATTACTGCAGGCATTACTGCAGTGCAGGCCTGCTCAGAGCTGTAAATTTTTTTGGCCATTTTTGAAGAAGAAAATATTCACTGGCTTTTTATTTTTACAGGGGTAAACATTTATAATAAAAAAAGAAAATAATAATAATAATAATAATAATAATAATAAAAAAAAAATATATATATATATATAGGTATATGTAAATTAATAATAATTATGAATTATGAGTGAATTTGTGTTTCACGTGTTGTCATAGAGAAACCTCCACTGGCACACACACACACACACACACACACACACGCACACACACACACGCACACACACACACACACACACACACACACACACACACACACACACACACACACACACACACACACACACACACACACACACACACACACACACACACACACACACACACACACACACAGTAACTATTGCTATTACCTCTTCTCCCTGTACCTCCCCTCCCCCCTGCTGCTATGACACCTGAATCAACACCTGAAAAAAGGGGATTAATAAAGGAACAGACTTGACAACAGTAGAAGAAGTTTGTACACTCTAGGCCAAGACTGCTCCTCATCAGATAAACCGTAACATATAACAAATAAAAACAACATACAAAGTTGCCATCTTGGATACACATAGTGCCCCACATAAAATCAACACATGATGGATTTTCCTAGAGACGGTAGAGTCAAACATTAATATCATGCACGCAGCACACACACAAGCAAGAAGTACCATGGGGGGGGGGGGGGGGGAGTCTTATGTATGCTCTTTTTTCACTTAAGATTATTAAAATTGATGTCATTGTTTTAATGGATCTTTGATCTTTTAACCCTTTCACTACCGAAGGTTAACCTTATGTAGTGTGGTTGTGAAAGGGTTAACCTTTTGTTGTGTGGCAGTGAAATGGTTAACATTCTGTATTGTTGCGGTGAAAGGGTTAACTCTTTGGTAGTGTGGTAGTGAAAGGGTTAAAGTGTTGACGTTTGATTGATTGAATGAAAAGTTTATTAACAGATTGCAGAATGGGTACAGTACAGTACAGCTCAATACATACAATTGTTAAGGGGATGCAGACCAGAGAAAGACTTTCGTCTTGTTTACACCAGGGTCCCCCATTTTCAATTCATCATAACATATATGACATACATGACATACAGATAGACAGTACTGCTACATCTATACATTTATGACATATCAGATTTGCAAATACAGTACTGTTTGTGATACAAAAGTGTCCAGAAAAGGAGTGTATATACATTTGGCATAGAAACTGTACATTGGAGGAGGTTGGTTGGGTGGGGTGGGGTTGGGTGGGTTGGGTGAGGGCTGTACATTGGAGGTGGGGGGGGGGGGGGGGGGGTTGGGAAGGGGACACACACACATTTTACACTGTACATTGGAATATTGACAAAGCCTTACTTGGTCATTTACTGTACAACTAGGTTAGGACATTTGTAGGGGCCAGTTTCGAATTGCAGTCTCACGTAGGTGTTTTTTGAGAGTGTTTTTGAAGGTGGGTAGTGATTCACGTAACAGTGATGATGTGATCTGAAATGCTATACCACTTAATTACTTTTGATGACCTACGATGACTGAAACAATACATTTGATCATTGTTTATTATCTTACGTGTTTGGATCAGACCTGGGTCAGATGGCATTTGCAAATAGTTCTGTATGTTTGTTTAAGTCTCCAGGTAGGTGAGGATTACACCACATAGGACAATAGAGTGCCAGAAAGTTTAGGATATTTCAAAGTCAACATAGTGTTTCTGTGATTGACAACCTACGTGACATGCAGTAAACTCCACCAATCTGGTACTCCCAAGTAAAGTAAAACAAACATTAAGAAGGATTTTATTCCACATGCTGTTTGATCTCTGGTCTGTCTGGGATCAAAGCAAATCTTCTGTCTGTTATTATTATTTGTATTCTTTTTTAGAAAGCTTTTGCATTTGTATTAGGCACGTGGATTAATTTATCACTGAAAACATCAGGAAACATTAGAGCAGAGGTATTTTATATCAAATATGCCACAAACACAACACCCATAGTTAAGAAAAAACATTTATTCAGACTATTCAAATACCCACACAAGATAATCCATTGGTTTTGCTTTGGAATGTTGTCAATGTTTCTTTTAGTTTTCCTTTTTATATTAAGCTAAAAAGAAAACAATTTGTGATAAATTGCAGGACATGATTTGTGTTGTAATGCTGTGTTGCAGCCAGCAGATGGCGAGATACGCCAGAAGGAAACCCCATGTCATGATAATGCATTATTTTCCTGTACATTTTTTAATAATGGTTAAATGAAGGTAAAATCCTGACCGTTCTAATGTGCTTCAGTGATGACAATCACATGACTATTCTCTGCTGATGCTTCAGACAAAACATCACATCATCTTAGTAAACAACAGGTGATTGTATAAAAACACAAGATACTTGTGCCATAATGATAAGGATAAGCACTCAATGAAGAAACCAAATCCACTTGCCAAACATCTATGCTACTCATATAAAAAGGCCATCATGTGTGTGTGTGTGTGTGTGGGGGGGGGGGGGGTATAAAATCAGTTCTATCTCTACCTCCTTCAAGGACGCTATGTTTTAACAGGTCTGTTATAAAATCATGAATCAAAAAACACCTCTGTCAGACGTCATTAGGAGGCCACCAGTTAGTCATCAAACCATAGATGACCGGTAGATATATATCTGGGAGTGAAGGCTATGTGTATGTGTGTGTGTAATAGAGAGAGCTAGTGTGTTTTGTAATCAAATAATAGCTGATTGTGCATTAATACTAAATAATAAAATGGACATTAATGACAATAAAAGTGGGCATGGCCACCCGCATTTCACTGTATGCCCTGGTAGCTATGTATGTGACAAATAAACCTCTTGAATCTTGAAACATTCTGTATTGCTGAAGGTGATTATTATTTCAAGGACTGACCATCACGACTTTCAATCAATCAATAGTCTGTACGTCTGTTTTTGTCAGGACTGGCTCTGCATGTAGAGGTAGACGCACATCCATATATTATATCTGTGGAGGTAGAGCGGTCGTCTGGTAATTGGAAGGTTCCCGGTTAGATTCCCACTCCTCCCGGCAGCGTGTTGATGTTTCCTTGAGCAAGACACTTAACCCCTAACTGCTCCCGATGAGCAGGTTGGCACCTTGGCATGGCTGCCTCCGCTGTCGGTCTGTGAATGTGTGGCATAAATTGTACAGCGCTTTGGATAAAAGCGCTATAAAAATGCAGTCCATTTGACCATTTCCGTGATGAATAAAACCCACCTGAGAGGTTCAAGTGGAACTTCACCCTGTGCCAACATGTCCCTAGAGTAGCCTATTGCTCTATTATAATAGTGTCTATATATACCTGGATCACTGTAAGGAGTGACGTTCAGGTTATACATGGGGACATTCTGCCCTCTAGTGGTAAATGTGCAGAACACATCTAGAGAGTCAAGGTGTCAACAACAGAGCTGTGTTCAGCCATATAGTTATGATGAGGAAGGATAGAGTGGGACCTTTCAGCTCGCTATAGGTTTTCATTTGGATTTAAGATGTCCCACCACGGCCTAAAGGTCTACTCACATGGAGCAACATGAAACCTTATGCTTTAATCTCTCTTGCAGCAGGGAGCACCCCTAAGAGTAGAACCACCTCACCAAGAATAACTATTACCATTGGCATTTATTCTGCATTATAATAAATGGTTAAACTAATGACGTGGGTGATTCGGTCTGACACTATTTGGTATGGTCTGGTTCCCACCTCCCTAAAACAAGCCAGAGTCACACCGCTCATAAAAAAAAAACATGAACCCCACCGTCATAGATAACTATCGTCCCGTCTCTCTTCCCTCCTTCCTTTCTAAATCACTTGAACGTGCTGCTGTATCCAACCAACTCACTACTGATTATCTCTTACAGAATGACCTCCTAGACCCTAATCAGTCAGGCTTCAGGACTGGTCACTCCACAGAGACGGCCCTCATAGCGGTCACAGAGTCTGTCTCACCAGGGTATTTTATTTGATTAGCTCTTATCTAATTCATTACTTCATTACCACTAGTGTTATTTATTGTTGTTTTATTCCCATTTCAATTATTGTGTTGCATTTATTTTATATGACTTCTTCGTTAAGCACTTTGTATTTTAATCTTGATTTAATTTAAAAAAAAAAACTGCAGGCATTTTCTTAATGTGTAAAATCCAGTTTTTATTTTGATTTACATTTGATTTGGGAAGCTCTTGTTATTTAACTGTATTGAAAGGTCCTTTATAAATACAGCAACATTTACTTTAGAGGGCATAATAATCATGATTAACCGGAATTTGATGTTAAACTATTGATTATCGTTACAGAGGTCTCAGACCTGAAATCCTTCCAGAATGGCTTCTACTTCCCTTCCTAATGACACATTCAGTAAAGACCTATCCACCTGTTTACCTCTCATTCAAAAACTATCGAGTGAATATTTGTTCTATATACTTTGTTAACATTTAGTTCCTCATTAGGTCCAAGGCTCCGCTCAATAGGAGTTCACTCCACCTGGAATATGACCTCTCCTGGATATCTGTATACATCACTGGAATTGGGCTTCCCACCAGATCTCAATATTGATCATTGAAAACAGGAAGAATGGCTTCTCGTTTACCTGGGCACACAATTAGATATTAGTACCTGGCTCTACTTTTTCATATGTACATGCTTTCCGTTAGTATCTGCACATTTAAACAAGGTTTCTGAAGCACAAGTTAGTGGTGGTGACTAGTGGTCTCCACTCCCAGAGCAGACAATATTGATGGTGACTCTTTGTGAACTGCAGTACATTTGATTCCTAAAGATTAAAAATGTTCTGTATTGTTTTAAACCAAGAAGTTTATTCCATTCAATCACATAATACAATATTTTCTATAGCAGTTGTGTCCTGCATGTCTTTCCATCTAAGTGGAACTACCAGATTAGTACCTACGACTGCACAATGACGAGAATAAAATGAATACACATTACACATTTATATTTACCGTTTAATGTCTTCACTATGAACAGAATGTGAAAAATTAAGAGATATATCTTGAATGCATGAACACGTTACTTCAGAGTTACTGAGAGGATTATGTGCTCCAATATATTCCACTCAGCACTATCAATCTATATATGCAGACATCATTGTAAAAACATCACATATAAACACAACACTGCCTTCATGGCACAATCTTGATGTAACTAAGATTCTCTGAAAATAAAAGATAATTTCCATGCATGGATTACTAGATTTCAACCACAATACAATACGTTCTCTTTCCTGGTTGTTAACCAAGATGAAAATAGTGGAGCTAAAGACTGGTCTGGTTCAACAAAGGAAATAAATGATGAAATAACAGACTGGCTGCTGGTGGTGTAGGGTTGATTGAGTAGGACACCATGACTCAACGAGGCCTTCTGATAGCAGGTGGTCATAAGAAGATTTGAAAATGTGTTTTAATAGAGGCCTTGGACTGAATGTTTGTAGTTATTTGTCTTCCAACATGGCTGCCTGTAACATGGCAACAATTGTTTTGAACATGGCAATGGAAGGGACAACAGTTGCTATGTGGAAAACAATGGTTGCTATGTGTATATATTTGAGAAATATATCAACAGGAAAGGCAGTGGAACAGTTTCAAATCTCAACCTTGGTGCTCAACCAAAAATAAAGGGCACATCAAAGGCTCTATCAATAAATATTCATATTAACGTCATCATGGTAGGTGAAAAAATAGCCATGTGTAGAGCTAATCAAGTTCCTCTCATTTCTCTCCCAATCACTCACACACACATGCACACACACACACAAACACACACACATGCACACACACAGAAAATTGAGAAAAGAATTAACAGCATGCCTGTCCCCCCAAAACACACTGAAGCCCCTTTCACACCTGCACTGGACTCCTGACAATCAGCACATTAAATTAAATGAAATTAAATCAAACTTCATACAGTTAAACAGCTCAAAAACAGAAGCCATCCTCATTGGTACCCCCCACCAGATCCAATCTCCCCCATCTCCTTCTCAAGACATGACCTTCTCCTCTCATCCACCGTCACCAACCTTGGTGTAAAAATGGACCCCCACCTAAATTTCGAGACCCACACAGGGATTAAAGCAAAAGAAAATCTCCTGACTGAACTTTTTTTCAGTCATATTCTTATTTTAACCTCCACTGTATTTTTTTTTAATAGCATTAGCGTTTTAAGGGAGCCTACTTGTAGAGCCTACTGTCCTGACTGTGACTATAGACCCTACTGTTGTGGTTGTTGTGCCAGGCAGGGAGGCTGTGTGCTGGAGAGCGTGAATGCAAGTCTTGTGGCTAGCTTCTGATTGATGGCGAGCTAGCACCCTTTTCCCATTACTTTGAACCATGAACTAAAAGGCTTGTTATCATACAAACAAGGGACTAAACACGTTTTGCAATTATGCCACAACAATGTGGAACGCCCTACCCACAGGCGTAAAACATTTTTTAATCCTCAGTGTTTCCCATAGGATTTAGTGAGACTGTGGTGGTGGGTGAATCTCGGGCCCTCTAGGGGGGCATCCAAGTTTTAAATGTTAAATGCATCAATCTGGTGCACTTTGAGAGCAAAATTAAGAGGCTAGATCTATGATGAACGTTGTGCTCAAAACACAAAATCGACTAGAGACCAGAGGATACATTTGAGCCATCAAAGAAATTAAAGGGGAACTATCTTATAAATGGCCTTTTTGAGTGTTTAGCATTGTTTCCTAGCTATGTGAACTTATATTAATATGATCTATGTCTCAAAATTCTCATATTGGCGCATTCTTCCAATTCTCCTCTCACAATATTTACCCTCACTGAACTGAGTCGTTTGAAAATGTGCCTATATGTGATGTCATATAGTCACTGCTGCATGTTAATGTGGCTCCTCAGGCACCAGCACCTGCACCCCAGTCCACATCAGCTCAAAACGGCTCGAGATCTTGAGGTAGAAAAATGCTGTTTTTGAGGACTTGATTAGAAATACAAAACAATGAATAAAAAAAATATATATATTACAGAGGTGTTCCATAGACTCACAGGAATTGTGTAAAAGTGCCCAAATAGTGAAAGAAATAGTAAAATAGTTCCCCTTTAAGTAAAAGTGGTTACCTGTGTTGAACTAGTTAATTTTTTAGAAAATAAAAAAATAGACTGGATTACTATTACGACTACTACCACTGCCAATACTACTGATACATCCCTATTGGTAAACTTTATATAAATAAAAAAATTTCTTTTTTCTTTTTTTTAAGTATTTTTTTTTTAATATAAATAAAAATATTATATAAATATAATCAAATTGACGGAAATCCGTCTCAAGACGGAACGCTTTAATGCCTGCCCACATCAAACACATTTGCAAAACCTCCTTTTTCCACCTCAGGAACATTTCAAAAACCCGTTCCACACTCACCCTCCCAGATGCTGATAAAACTGGTCCACGCCTTTGTCTCCTCCAGGCTGGATTACTGTAACACACTTCTCATCGGGGTTCTAGCAAGAGTCTCCAGAGGCTCCAATACATCCAGAACAGCGCTGCTAGGGTCCTGATGAGTGCGTAAACACGACCACATCACAGCCATCCTCCACTCACTTCACTGGCTCCGCATCACCACCCGGACTGAATACAAAATAATATCCCTTCTGACCCATCAATGCATCCACGGAAACGCTCCCCCCCCCCCTACCTCAAAGATCTCCTCACCCCAGAACCCTCCACCTGTAACCTTCGCTCCGCCAACACAAACCGCCTCCTTCCCCCCAGGACCAAGCTCCGCACCCTGGGGGCGACCGGGCCTTCTGCCCGCCTGCTCCTCGCCTGTGGAACGCCCTCCCTGACCACCTCAGACCACTGCTTCCTTTAAAAGAGGACTTAAAACATACCTCTTCACCAAAGCCTTCCCTTAGTTTTAACCTTTTTATACTTGCCTTGTGTGTTTTATCCCCTTTTTATGCTTTATGTCTTGTTTCTTTAATTGCCTAATGTTTTTAAAGTCTGTTTTTAGTCTGTTTTTACTCTGTAGCACTCTGAGACTTGGTTTCCAGATATAGAGTTATACATCGAATGTATTATTATTATTATTATTATTATTATTATTATTATTATTATTATTATTAATCGGAGGGGCTGTATGTGCAAACGCAGAGTTTACCCTCCCAGCACCCAAGTAATAAAACTGCATAATGCCAAACTGAGCCCATGTCGGGACACAAGCAGATCAATGTTGGCAGAATTCACACAGCGAGTGAGTGGACGTATTGATTAACTAACCATGTTCCAAACACAACAATGTTGCTGATCGTTAAATTAAAGTTAATAGCTTAAAGTTTAGTCTCATCAAGATTTGAGTGAGTTTGCAAGATGCGCCCAATATGTTCTAAACAGTGTGGAGGCGAGCGCCGACAATGAGACTGCAGCAAAGTCGTACAGTTTCACGATTTGCACTGTTGGTCGCTTATTTCACACTGTATTGAATACAATTGATCCAAATTCATTTTCACCTTTATTTGAACTAGAAAAAAGTTCAGATTGCCCTCATCCAATCAATATTTAAATGATGATCTTCATACACAGGAGGAGATATTGTCTCTTTCTGCGTCCTGCCCTGCTCTACCTAGGAGCCACCCCTCCTAAACCACAGGCAGTATTTTCCTAGTAAGTCCTGTTGCGAAGCTTACAGATGTCAAAGAATAGTTGGGAGGGACACAATCTTTCAAAACTAAAAATGCATTGTTGCATCTATATTTAGCACGTATTTGATAGAATCTTTTAATTAAATTTTTTATTATCCTCTTTTTCTCCGCCTGTTTTTCGGTGCTTTCCCCCCCAATTTAGTCGTTATGCTAATTCCCCCCCTCCCCTACCTGGTCGTTGTGCGCATGTTCCCCCTATTGGTTGGTACAATGGAACCCTGAAGTCCACCGCATGCTTCCTCCGACACATGCAGAGACAGCCAGTGGCTCTCTTTTCACCTGGCAGCGAGGACTCTCATTGGTGAAGTGTAACGCGTGGGAGGTCACGCTGCCTTCACCACTTCCTGCCTTTCGCTGAGCAGGCGCCCAGACCTGACCTGTAGGTGTCGCTGTCCACAACGCCAGATTACCACCCACAGCTTCCCTCCCCCTAACCCAGCCAAACGAGTTAGTATGACGACCGGCCCAAGCCCCAGGCAATGCTGACTCCGGGAGTCGAGACCGCAGCCTCTTGCATTGGTGACGAGCGCAATCTCCGCTACGCCACCCGACCACCTCTATTTGATAGAATTTCAATAGAAAATAAACAAAATCAAACACAATTACCACCAGCCAGATAAGGGCCCTTGGGCCTAGAGAGCAAGGCTCCATTTAAACCATGAAACTGGTGTTTGAGGATGAGTGTCTAATGCAGATCACATTAGTTGGATTGCTGTGTTGTCAAGTATGTTGAGTTTTTAGGCAGATTTCTACACAATTTGAGGGTTTGAAAACCTGAATGAATATAATGGTATATCTCTCCTGTATGAATGTGCTCTTTAAGTGGTCATATCTACTGAAGCTCTTCTCACACTGGTCACAGTAGTAAGGCTACTCTCCTGTATGAATATGCTGGTGTCTCTTTAAACTTCCAGTTTGACTGAAGCTCTTCTCACACTGGTCACAGTTATAGGGCTTCTCTCCTGTATGAATGCGCTGATGTGTCTTTAAGCCATCAGAGGTACTGAAGCTCCTCTCACACTGGTCACAGTTATACGGCTTCTCTCCTGTATGAATGTGCTGGTGTGTCTTTAAGCCATCAGAGGTACTGAAGCACGTTCCACATTGGTCACAGTAGTAAGGCTTCTCTCCTGTATGAAAGCGCTGGTGTGTCTTTAAGTTTCCAGAGGTACTGAAGCTCTTCTCACACTGGTCACAGTTATAGGGCTTCTCTCCTGTATGAATGCGCTGATGTGTCTTTAAGGCTCCATTTTGACTGAAGCTCTTCTCACACTGGTCACAGTTATAGGGCTTCTCTCCTGTATGAATGCGCTGATGTGTCTTCAAGTTGGCATATGTACTGAAACTCTTCTCACACTGGTCACAGTTATAGGGCTTCTCTCCTGTATGAATGCGCTGATGTGTCTTCAAGTTGACATACTGACTGAAGCTCTTCTCACACTGGTCACAGTTATAAGGCTTCTCTCCTGTATGAATGCGCTGATGTGTCTTCAAGTTGGCATATGTACTGAAACTCTTCTCACACTGGTCACAGTGGTGGGGCTTGTCTCCTGTATGAATGCGCTGGTGTCTCTTTAAGGTGGCATATGTACTGAAACTCTTCTCACACTGGTCACAGTTATAGGGCTTCTCTCCTGTATGAATGCGCTGATGTGTCTTTAAGCTTCCATACTGACTGAAGCTCTTCTCACACTGGTCACAGTTATAGGGCTTCTCTTCTGTATGAATGCGCTGGTGTGTCTTTAAGCCATCAGACCGACTGAAGCGTGTTCCACATTGGTCACAGTAGTAAGGCTTCTCTCCTGTATGAATGCGCTGATGTGTCTTTAAGGATCCAGAATGACTGAAGCTCTTCTCACACTGGTCACAGTTATAGGGCTTCTCTTCTGTATGAATGCGCTGGTGTGTCTTTAAGCCATCAGAGGTACTGAAGCGTGTTCCACATTGGTCACAGTAGTAAGGCTTCTCTCCTGTATGAAAGCGCTGGTGTTTCTTTAAGCCTCCAGAGGTACTGAAGCTCTTCTCACACTGGTCACAGCAGTGAGGCCTTGACTCGTTCATATCTCTGCTTGTTGTTGGGGAGCAATGCAGCAATTGTACCTGGAGAGGAGAGAAGTACACCAATGAAGAGTTCAGATCTTGTGTGTTTTGCATTTGTTCAGTTTGTATTTCTCGAGTTCTAAAAAAAATTGTATCCTCCAAATGTAGTTGTTGATGTGATTTAAAAGTGAATCTGCTCCAAGAAAATTGACCAACAATAATAAAATACTGAGATAAAACCCAACAGGCCTGCAATATGACATTGTGGTTGTATCTGTACTTGTAACAATATCAATGTTGTTCCTAGTTTGTGTTGTTCTGGGGAGCAATTCAGAGTACACAGACCACTAGTAAAGACAATTCAGTCTGAAGTGATATATTCAATGGAATGGATATTATATTAGCAATATCAATTACATGTCAATTACTCCATGTATCGTTTAGCCAAAGAGTAGCCTATTGATCATTTGTTTGTAATATGTTTATCAGATCAAGATCATGAATTAATTTATGATAACTTTTTGCCTGTTTCTTTCAACAGTCTTATAGTATCCAGCAAAGTGCCACCCTATAACCTTATAGTATCCAGCATAGTGCCACCCTATAACCTTATAGTATCCAGCATAGTGCCACCCTATAACCTTATAGTATCCAGCATAGTGCCACCCTATAACCTTATAGTATCCAGCATAGTGCCACCCTATAACCTTATAGTATCCAGCATAGTGCCACCCTATAACCTTATAGTATCCAGCATAGTGCCACCCTATAACCTTATAGTATCCAGCATAGTGCCACCCTATAACCTTATAGTATCCAGCATAGTGCCACCCTATAACCTTATAGTATCCAGCATAGTGCCACCCTATAACCTTATAGTATCCAGCATAGTGCCACGCTATGTAAGGGATAATGTATAGCATGTAAATCAAAAAGATATATCTATAATTTATATATATTATACAGAGTAGGCCTACATCTTAAACTACTGAAATATAAACACTCTCATGACCCATAGTAGCCGTCTTTCAATTATAAATATAAAGAATGATAAATGAAAATAAAAATAATTAATAAACAATCGAATGAAATGAAATAATCAAATGAAACAGGTCAAAACATTTTCCTCGTTGAGGCCTCTAGGCTCTAAACAATCCAGAAAGTGAATATTTCCCTTTGTAGCAAGAGCCTGTCTCTGTCACCCCCTCTGGGTGGTCTCAAGACTTGCTCTAAACCTATGTGTTTTAAGCCAGAAATATCATGTCCTAACTTATTAAAGTGCCTTGCAACTGAAGACTTCTCGTCATTTCTTCTTATAGAAAATGTTTGCTCAGAAATTCGATTTTTAAAACGTCTTCTTGTTTTTCCAACATAGTAAAGGTTACAAGGACATTTAAGCAAGTAAACCACAAAATGTAAGGCTTTTTAATACTTTTTAATGCCACTCAGAATGAAATTTAATACCAATTTCACAATAACAAAAATCACGCAACGACACCAATTAGTTTAAGTTTAGGGACACATTGGTCCAAAGATGTTTATTAAAACATAAAGGAGTAACTGCATGGATTGGATGAAACAAAGGGGTGACAAACATAAATATCTCTCCGTCTCTCTCCACTCTTCTCTCTCTCATGTCAGAAGTCACGTCACCTCGCTGGCAGACCTCTCTCTCTCTCTCTCTCTCATCACCTCACCGGCAGACTGCCGTCCCTCTCTTTCTATGTCTCTCTCTTCAGGGGTTTTGCTGCCACTTCCTCCATTAGAACAGATTAGATTAGATTAAAATGTATTGTCATTAAACAGCACTTAGTACAGTTGTACAGTACAACTAAAATAAGTTTGGCCTTCAACCAGAGTGCAACTGTAACAGTAAAGTGCTAAAGTAATATACAATGTACAGGTGATTAAACTGGGTATATAGAATATATTCATTAGTGCTACTATTGAGTAATAGTGCTAATCAGATGTATGTATGTATAATAAGACCTTGAATGTATTACACTGTTTATATCAAACTTGTTTTCACACCGGCACCATCCCCTCGATATGGAACAAGTCCATTATTAAGCCCATCACCAAATCTGCAAAAGCTGACCTAGAGTCCCACAAAATTACAGAGGTATTAGTTTGATCAGTACAGTTTATAAATTATATTCAAGTGTTTTTTATTTTATTTTTTATTTAAACTTTTCTTTATTACATTTTCCATTATTCATACCGTCTTTTTATGTTTTCCACATCACATCATTGTGATTCAAAACTAAAAGGATAGGAAAACCAACCTGTAAAAAAAAATCATATATGAAATAATAATAAATAATAAAAAATGTAAATACATTATTTTATATATTATTTTAGTCTCACGAGACTTGGTTCCACTTAATATCCAGTGACGTGTTTCCGCCTTCCTTCTCTTGAGTCCCGACATGACTGAGGGATGGATATATTGACTTTTCTGTCAATCCCAACAAGTAAAAGATAGTTGTCTACAAGACAACCTAACAAGACAATCTACCAAGACAAAGATTAAAGACACAACACCACGTATAGATGTTCTCTTATACTGGCACGCAGCCAATAAGGTATTGATTGTTATGGATGATGATTTGTTATATGTGACGGTTGATGTTTTAGCTACGGTTTTGATGGACTTTCAATTGCTAATGGTATCATTTTGTATGCATTTGTATGTTGTACAGATTTTACGGTTTGGATGGAGATTGGACAAAGCTTCATTAAAATCTGTTCAAGAAATCTACTTTTGTTAATTGCGTCGTGCCCAGAGGATGTCACAGTAAAATCTTAACTGTCAACGCGAAGTCAAGTGGAAGATGGCGCCGGTATTCGTCTCGCTCGTCATGAAGCAGCGCGTGGGATGGACCATGGTGTAAAACCAGAAGATGGCGCCGGTGTTCAAGTCATCGCTCATCAAACTACACACATGGAATGACGGCATCTGCGTAAAGTTTAAACTCACATTCTTCACCATATATTTGAAAAAAAGCCATGAGGTTGGACACTTATAAGAAGTAGTGATCTAACAAAGGGTAATATTGTAAATGTACTAGAAGGGTGAGAGAAGTGAGACACAACCACAAGGTGTCGCCTTTGTCCATGTGTTTCGTAATGTTTTTTGAAGCATTTTACTTTCTGTAGCCTAGATTCCCATTCATGCATGTATTGAAATAAGCGATTTGAGGTTTAAAAGTGTAATTTCATTGATCAATCTTATTTGATACATGTAGATAAAAAGGGAGATTAGCTTTGTTAAATAAGTCAACTAGCCTGGTTTAAATAAGTAAACCAGCTTGGTTAAAATAAGTCAACTAGCCTGGTTTAGATAAGTCAACCAGCCTAGTTAAATAAGTAAACCAGCTTGGTTAAGATAAGTAAACTAGCCTGGTTAAATAAGTAAACTAGCCTGGTTTAAATAAGTAAACTAGCTTGGTTAAATAAGTCTACATTTATAACTAAGCCGCCGACACGTTGAAAGCCAACAAAGACCAGATCAAGTTACGACTCACCACGATGACTGCAACCTCGACAGTAAACTCCCTAAGAGTGAGCAATCTACAAGTCCGTGGCTACAATACAGGCAAGACGATATCCCTGCCATTAAGCTGTTTTGGCACTTACCCATTTTCTGCTTACCTTTACCCTGAAATAGGATTTTTTTTTATTTTGTCTTACATTTGAAAGAGATACTTACCTGGTGAATCCAATTGATCTTAGAGACATATCCTTTGAAGTATGTGCAATACGAAATTCCACATTCTATTAGTATGCGCAATAAGAAATTCCACATTCTATTAGTATGCGCAATAAGAAATTCCACATTCTATTAGTATGTGTAATTGGTGGGAGTGTAACTGCAGCTATGGTTAACAGTTGGTTAATATAGTTATATTCGTTTACAATTTTATATGCTTATTTTTGCATATTAATAATAATACACATGATTGTATTTCATTGTATTTCATATGGGTTTATATAAGATATATGAGTGGCGCATGATTTCTCTTTGTTTGTGCAATTATCTTAGTCTCACGAGACTTGGTTCCACTTAATATCCGGTGACGTGTTTCCGCTTTCCTTCTCTGAGGGATGGATATTGACTTTTCTGTCAATCCCAACAAGTAAAAGATAGTTGTCTACAAGACAATCTACCAAGACAAAGATTAAAGACACAACACCAGAACGTATCGATGTTCTCTTATACTGGCCAATAAGGTATTGATTGTTATGGATGATGATTTGTTATATGTGACGGTTGATGTTTTAGCTATGGTTTTGATGGACTTTCAATTGCTAATGGTATCATTTGTATGCATTTGTATGTTGTACAGATTTTACGGTTTGGATGGAGATTGGACAAAGCTTCATTAAAATCAGTTCAAGAAATCTACTTGTGTTAATTGCGTCGTGCCCGGAGGATGTCACAGATAATATAATCCTAAGTATTTTATTGAACGCTGATGATATTGTTCTGTTTGCAGAAAATTAAGCAAATTTACAAAACATGTTGAATATTATCAGTTCTTGGTGCAGGAAATGGAGACTTGCGATTCACAGTGAAAAAACACAGATTATGCACTTCAGGAAAAAACATGAACAGCAGAGTAACCATGAGTTTCAATTTGCACCAACGCCCCTGATTTACACATATTCTTATAAATATCTTGGTTTCATCTTTAATGAGTACATGAGCTTCATAGAAGGAAGGAAAATACTGTCTGAGTCAGCAGGAAGGGCGCTAGGGGTGTGTTGAGTCAAATGAAAGTGTGCACTGACCTTGGGTTTTCAACATTTACACAATTATTTGATTTAATGGTGGGTTCTGTTTATGCTGCTGGAGTATGGGGTTTTGATGATGCACCTGAATGTAATGCTATCCAGAACCGTGCCATGAGATACTTCATGGGAGTCCATAAATATACACCAAAAGGGGCTATAAACGGGGACATGGGTTGGGGACTCATGCTTGGTCAAGCAAAAAGGTGAAATGGTTATGTTATGTCAAGTCAAGTCAAGTCAAGAGTTTTATTTGTCACGGCATACAAGCCTACAGTGAAATGCGGGGGGTCATTTGGCAGCTGGAACCACCTGGCAGCTGCCAAATGACAGGGTGACAAAAAAGATATTTAACTGGGACAGAGCACACGGTCATCCCTGGTCAAGACAGATGTCCATGATTTTTTCTTTTGCCGACTTAAGTATGATTTTTATGAACAATCTGCAGTGTAAGATTCACATAATTAAAACAAAATTATGAACAATACATAAGTGGAAGGTGGAAATATGGAAAAAACCTAAACTTAGAAAATATGTTGTAATTAAAAATGAGTATTTTACTGAACCTTATGTAATGTTAAACTTAAAGAGAAGACACGGGTCTCTGTGTGCCCAGTTGAGGTCTGGCACCCTGCCATTGGAAGTGGGTAGATTCCAAGGTAAACCTGAGGAGGAGCGGTTGTGTGTTCTATGTGATCTGGGAGTGGTGGAAGATGAATATCATTTTGTTTATTATTGCCCTTTGTAGACCGATTTAAGGAGGGCTTTATTTGAGAAAATTCTAATTGTAAATCCGGATTGGTTTTGGCAGTCTGTGTCGTGTATATGTATGTATTGTATATGAATTCCTCTTGTTTCTTTGTTTACATACAGTACATTGCTTACAGCTTGTGTTATATTACGTTTTATTGTATTTTTTTGTGGCCATCTTGGTCTATATGTCATAATTTTGTAAGTAATTTGTCAAGTATACTATTATATACTTATTGTTTATGTGTCTTGTAAGCCCATATGGGCTGGGCATACACCTGTATGTAAGACACGAAAATAAACATCAAATCAAATCAAATAAAAATGTACAGAGTTGTATTATAGTATTAATTAATGTGTACAGTGATACAGGTATAAAGACACTAAGACACCCACCCACCCCCTCCTAATGTACAGTCTCCTCCCCATCATGTGTATATGTTCTGTTAGGATCTCTGGGTAACAGTACTGTATATTTGCATATTGTATATCACTGTCACAAATGTAACAGTACTATATACCTGTATGTCATGTATGTCCCTATGTCATAAATGTCATGATGTCACGTATGTTGTGTGTGTCATAAATGTCACTATGAATTGAAAATGGGGGACCCTGATGTAAACAAGGCGAAAGTCTTTCTCTGGTCTGCATCCCCTTAACAATTGTGTGTAATGAGCCGTACTGTAATGTACCCATTCTGCAATCTGTTAAATAAAGTTTTCATTCATTCAAGTCGTACTAGCCAGCAGCATAACTAAGAGTAAGTAAGAGATATGTACAGATATAGATATAGTATTAATAGGTTGCAGTTAGTCCTACCTGAGATGGCGCAGCTGAGGTGGAGGCTGGGGCCGAAAAGAAATGCGAAATACTAGTTTGCAGGCGGGTTTAGAGGTATGCTTAGCGCTCAGCATGTGCGACTCGACTGCTTTCACTCCCATCGTCCCCAGTTTAAAATATTTTTTTGCGGAGTTTGCAGCGGGCCTCGTAATGGTCTTTGACTGGGACCAACCATGATGCAAACACTGGGTTGTAGAGCCAGTTCTCGTTAAATTTGCACTTTCCCATAAGTAACTGTGACTTGCTAACGTTAGCTATAGACTCCGTTGCTGAAATAGTTCCCGGCAAACATAAGGACCTCTGTAGGTTCCGCTCCATTCCGGTATGCGTGATGCTACAACACTGTAAATAAAAAGTCCGACTTTATCTCCCGTTACCCATTTTCCCCCAGATTTCATAATGAAACATAAGATGACATGGCATTTTATCATTCCTGTCTATGGCATGTTTAAGACCTCTGAATGATGGATTTAAGACATTTTAACCCTTTCACTGCCACACGACAGCCGGTTGTGCATCGCCGTCGGTTGTGTGATAGTAAAGGGTTAACCTTCTGTCATGTGGCAGTGAAAGGGTTAAGACAAATTAAGGCCTTAATTGTTGATAAACAAATGTAAGACTTTAACGCATTGTGCCCATCATTATACCCAATATGCCACCATTGTAAGCCTATGGAGATGTTTACCTTCTTTGCAGGGCTATAACTTTTTAAATATTATAGCTATATTGACATTACTATGGCCCATTCAACATCGATTATCTATCGTTCAGGATGTGGGAACGTTATATTTTTTCATTCATACATTGTTGTGTTAATACCTTCGAGAATATAAGTATGTTTTTAAGCTTTTCTGCTGTAATTCCAAAAACGTTAGTTATAGGCCCTGACGCATATGATAGATTATCAATTGGCGTTCTTTCCTATACACGCTATATAAAAAAATGCATATGATCGGTATACATTATGCTTCATCATGCGTGATGGAAAGGGGGGGGGGGGGTCGTTTATAATTCCTTGATCGTCAGTAACGGCTTTATTTAGTATGGGTTGATATATTGATCAGACTGATTGCAAACAAGGAAATGGACAATCGGGCTGAAAATAACGTTAGTGTCCTCTTACCGTTCGCCGATAAGACTGGAGGAAAAATATCCCAATTATTTGACGCCGATCTCCTAGATCCATTTCCGGTTTGTATGGCGCAATAAACGCCGAAATCATATAGATTATTGCGTTTCGAAAGCGATCCAAATGCACTCGAGTGTTTGTCTGGAACCACGTAACAAGATATAACTGCCGGAGGGATTTCCTCGACGTGCCGATCGCCACTTCCGGTTTGACGTGAGTGTAACTCGCCCGACCATCCACCAGGCGGCGGTATTGAGGCATTGCAATCTTAGACAGGGTGCCGCTGCAGTCCGGAGGGAGGCTGGATGAATTATGAATGCCATGGCGAAAAAATTAAATATTGATCCCAAAAACGATTTACGCCGTTGTTGGCGTTCAATGCATGGCGGGCAATAACGACTTACGCCGTTCTTGGCGGACAATGTGTTAATACTTTTTAAGGATCCGCGGACACCCTGATTACAGGTGATTCCGCCCAGGCTCTTGCTACAAAGGGAAAACTTTTATATTCACTTTCTGGATTGTTTAGAGCAGTGGTCACCAACCCGTCGATCTTGATCGACTGGTCGATCTTTGAGACTGTCCCTGTAGATCTCTCCATGAAAATTAAAAAATTGATTTTTTTTTTTTTATCTTACCCTGAGAGTTCACATTACAGTTCTACTTTTGTTTTGATGTGATAAGTGATGCTGCACTTAGCACTGACTGAGAAAGTACACATACAGTTCTACGTTTGTTTTGATGTGAAAATGATGCTGCACTTAGCACTGACTGAGAAAGTACACATTACAGTTCTACTTTATAAAATGCTAATTGTAAATATGTTTGTCAATGTTAATAATATGAGAAAGTCCACATTACAGTTCTACTTTTGTTCTGATGTGAAAAGTGATGCTGCACTTAGCACTGACTGCACTTAGCACTGACTGAGAAAGTACACATTGCAGTTCTACTTTATAAAATGCTAATTGTAAATATGTTTGTCAATGTTAATAATATGAGAAAGTCCACATTACAGTTCTACTTTTGTTTTGATGTGAAAAGTGATGCTGCATAAGATGACTGCACTTGACGTTTTAATGTTGGACCAAAGCATTGCATGTTATTAGAATACAGGCAAATAAAAGTAATTTAGTTTAAAGTACAATCTTGGCTGTCTTTTTCTCTCAACGCTTCAATAGGTAGATCTTGCCCTCACCAAAAAAAAGAAAGTGATCTTGGGCTTAAAAAGGTTGGTGACCACTGGTTTAGAGCCTAGAGGCCTCAATGAGGAAAAAGTTTTGACCTGTTTCATTTGATTATTTCATTTCATTCGATTGTTTATTAATTTTTTTTATTTTCATTTATCATTCTTTATATTTATAATTGAAAGACGGCTACTATGGGTCATGAGTGTTTATATTTCAGTCGTTTAAGATGTAGGCCTACTCTGTATAATATATATAGATATATCTTTTTGATTTACATGCTTCTGAAAGGGTTGTGCTTGTAAGTGGTATTTTGTACTCAGATTTCTTGTTGGAATGTGTTGTCACTTCCTATGTTGTCACTTCCTGTTCGACTTGTATAAACTTGGTCACTTACCCTTCATGCTTCATGCAAGCCATTCTGAAGAAGGTGTGTTCACACCGAAATGTCATATGATTTCAGGCTGCCAATAAATGTGAAAAACCTGGAGTGCGTGCCTGGACTTGTTTCCCTATTTTTTATATATAGTATCAGAGGTTACAGCACCCAGTGTCAAGTCTAGTGAGGCGAGCGCGTTCTACAACTTTTTTTCACATGATATGATACATTTATTTATATTGCACCCCTCAACCAATAGTTACATCGGCCCGGGGCGCATCCCGGGAAAGAAAGAGAAACAGAAAAAATACATGCAGGTAAACCAAGCCCATTGCTCGCTTCAATTCAATTGAAGGTCCGAGCTGGTCTGTGTCTAATGAAATGTGTTTTGATTACATCATCACAACACTTTAGGTTACGAACGTAACCCTGTTCTTTGACATTCTGTGATATTTTTTCGAATGCCGAAAGGGCCTTTTTTAACCATTTTCGGCCGATATGTTTCGGTGGCCGAATATTCGGTGCATTCCTAGTAAGTAGTAAGTGCCATGGACAAGTGGACCAGTGCAAGTGGACCAGTGTACTTACTCGCTCTTGGCTGAATCTTGTTTTGGGTGGTGATGTAAAAACACCTGCATCATAGCAGGCTCAGGACGGGCAAAGTAGTCTACAGCCTGTTCATCCCCGTCTCTCTCCTCCACAACCTGGCTTGACTAGACATAAGGAGAGAGAGAGAGAGGATTACAATTAACTGGCACATTCAGGTCCACAATTGTTGGACTTCCCTGACAAAAAAAATAGCTGCAAAAAGCTGTACAATTTAAACAATACCAAATTGTTGTTTATTCAATTAATGCATGGAGCTGCTCGATCTTATTTAATTTGATACTAACTACTCAGTTCATACAGATTTAAAGTATCCAAATATCAATGATGAATATTGCGTAAGGTTTACTCAGTTAATAGATTGTATATTTGGTAAGAAAACTTTTTTGGCACCATCTGGGTGGGCAAATTCTAGATGTGATTTTATTATACCTATACATCCCTAGATTATGTTTATGTGGACCTCAAATACCTCTTTACAGTTTTTTACGACTGCTTTGACGCATTTTGCACATCAGAGTTTCAATGAGCAAAACTCTTAACACAGAATGCTATACTGCTCATTTTGGGTTCAAAATGCAATATAGCATGCAAAATAAAAATACCAGTGTCAAATCAGAGAATAGTATATGCAAAAGCGTATAACAGCACCAAAACATTATATATTTCCAACAATTAAGTGAACAACTGAACCAAATTAGATTATATGTCCTGCAAAAGTGTATCATAGTGTCAGAACAGTGGATATGTTCCTCTTTGAAGTTTAATTATTGGTGCACTTTTCAAATACAATGGTCATTATCAAATAATGCGGTCAAACACAATATACTTGTTACCAAAATAGACTATGCAATGGTCATGTCCTCATAACCCCTGTGATAGACTGCAGTATAGTGCTTGTGTCTTTATGAAAGACAAACTAAATATATGATTACACTAGTTGTAGTTGAATCATTACAGTAAAGAAAAATACATAAAGTAATGCTCTGTGTTGTACAGTAAAAACAAAAACAGTTACAGTAAACAAACTATTATAAAGTACAGTAAAAAAGGGTTACTTGGTGCTTTTTCAATGTTCACCCAATAGTCGTGAGGCTGATTGACTGGATATTTTCAAAGACTCCGTTATCAGCTATTACAGTAACACAGAATGCTATACTGCACATGTTGGGTTCAAAATGTAATACAGCATGCAAAATTACCGTAAAATACCAGTGTCAAATCAGAGAATAGATTATGGAAAAGTTTACAGTATCACAGCACCAGAACAGTGGATATGTGCATCGTTAAAGTTTACTTATTGGTGCATTTTCAAATACAACAGCCATTATCAAATACAGTAATGCGGTCAAACACAGAATACTTGTTACCAAAAGAGACTATGTTTTATAAGAAGAAATGACGAGAAGTCTTCAGTTGCAAGGCACTTTAATAAGTTAGGACATGATATTTCGGGCTTAAAATACATGGGTATAGAGCAGGTCTTGAGACCACCAAGAGGCGGCGACAGAGACAGGCTCTTGCTACAAAGGGAATGCTTCTATATTCATTTTCTGGATTGTCTAGAGCCTAGAGGCCTCAATGAAGAAAATGTTTTGATCCGTTTCATTTGATTATTTCATTTCATTCGATTGTTTACTATTTTCATTTATCATTCTTTATAATTGAAAGATGGCTTATATGGGTCATGAGTGTTTATGTTTAGAGTTTAAGATGTAGGCCTACTCTGTATAAAATATATATAACTATATATAGATATATCTCTGTGATTTACTGTTTCTTTTTTATTTTTATTTACATGCTTCTTTTTGATTTACATAATTCTTAAAAGGTTGTGCTTGTAAGTGGTATTTTGTACTTTTTTGCAGATCTCTTGTGGGAATGTGTTGTCACTTCCTATGTTGTCACTTCCTGTTTGACTTGTATTTACTAGGGTCACTTACCCTTCATGCTTCATGCAAGCCATTCTGAAGAAGGTGTGTTCACACCGAAACGTCATATGATTACAGGCTGCCAATAAATTTGGAAAAACCTGGAGTGCGTGCCTGGACATTGTTTCCCTATTTTTTACAAAAGAGACTATGCAATGGTAATTTCCTCATACAGTAACCCCTGTGATAGACTGCAGTATAATGCTTGTGTTTTTCTGAAAGATTATTTGATTTGAAGTTTACAGTAATTGTTACAGTAAAGAAAAATACATACAGTAAAGCTCTGTATTTTACAGTAAAAACAAAAACAGTTACAGTAAACAAACTATTGTAAAAAAAAAATCGCCATTTGGCCAAATAATTTCATCGACGTCACATCTGACCGCCATGTCTACAAGTGCCCTCTCCGGCTGCACAGAGAGAAGACGGCCACCTCCTCCACTTGGAGGTGCTCGTTCAGTTCTAATGTACAGTAAAGATAACAATTACAAAACATATTCACACGCACACCTTCAGTATTTATGAAATATACTGTAACAGACAACAATATAAATTTCACAATTACTGTAATTTCAATATACAGTTACTGTACAGTAAATTACACATATTGACTTACGGATTATCTCTCTTACTGTAAAAAATCAGATAATGGATGCCACCGTTGACCTGTTCAGGTTTGGCTGCCCCACCCTGCCAGCTTCAGCCAGTGTTAAACCTCGCTTTACTGTATTACGTCGTCAACAATTGTGGTTATAATTTCATTTGAGACAGATGTTCTTCTGCCTCCTTGACCACGACTCCGTCCATGACCCTGTCCTTCGTTGCCAACCTCAGCTGCACCAACTTGCTCCATTGCTTTATTGTATTGCAATGCTACTCAACTGGGCAAGGTTGTTGAAGGTAATGAGGCATTAGTACAAACACCTGTTGAATTGATTTAGTGATCTGTCTTTGTAGCAATAAGCAATTGAACATTGATGTAGTATTAGGTGGCTGTATTCTGAGAATGGAGCATATGATTTTGAGTTTGGCACTTTGTATTAAGAGTTCTGTACTTTAGATGTAAGCATAGCATTTAGTATCTTAGAGTATGAATTTTGAAAGTCAGTTTGGCAATTTGCATTTTGAGTTTTGCCCATTGAAACTCTGATGTGCAAAAGGCATCAAAGCAGTCGTAAAAAAACTGTAACTTGTTGAAAAGGACTACAATATGGGACCTTTAAAACTATATCCGTTTCAAACCGTATCATTCAAATGTAACAACCTCAGAATCAGGGGAGGAAATTAGGCCACTTTACTCGCCAAATGAGAGTATTTTTTACGTTTGGCAAGTGATTCATGAAGACCACTCACCAGTCTGGCGAGTTGACAGTGCCACGAGAGCACTGCACAAGACCCGCGGACATATATGTTTAATAAAAGTTCCCGCAGTACTGGCCAACCCGCGGACATATATAATGTTTAATAAAAGTTCCCGCAGTACTGGCCAACCCGCGGACATATATAATGTTTAATAAAAGTTCCTGCAGTACTGGCCAACCCGCGGACATATATAATGTTTAATAAAAGTTCCTGCAGTACTGGCCAACCCGCGGAAATATAGAATGTTGAATAAAAGTCCCGTGGTACTGGCCATCAGTCAAGGAAGCACTCGCAAACAGATAACGTTAAACACAGAAGATGGAAAACAGACAGATTGAGCAACGGGGAACTGCATCCAACCCTAGTACAACTCTCGAGTCCAAGGCAAGGACACATTTAAATTACAGAGGTATGTATTGCGCACCGGACTACGACGTAAGGTTAGACATTTTATTTCATGCTCAAAAGCCCCTGGCTTGCACATCGCAGTCACAAAAGGGGCGAGCTCAACCAGTGCACAACAGCAGACCAACCCAACTGACGTTACCACAACACTTGACGGTATTTCACAGCACTGTCGTAAGGCACAGTGAACACTCGGATGCATACACAACATTGACGTGGCTTGACAACCGAGGTTCAAAGTTAACTTGATTGACTGATTGAAAACTTTATTAACAGATTGCAGAATGGTACAATAGAGTACGGCTCAATACACACAATTGTTAAGGGGATGCAGACCAGAGAAAGACTTTCGTCTTGTTTACATCAGGGTCCCCCATTTTCAATTCATCATAACATATGACATACACGACATACAGATAGACAGTACTGCTACATCTATACATACACTTCACAACATACTTCGGTTTTTTTCTTTCACTGCCCAACCCAGTCCAACCCAGCATCTTTCACTGCCCAGTTCAGCCCAACCCAGTCCAGAATAGATCCCTCTTTCATGTTAATATGTGTTATGCTAATATTGTGAAGAGTAGAGACTGTTATTAATGTTTTATGCTAATAAATATTTTAAAGAGTAGAGAGACGGTGTGATTATTACTATGATTGAAAATCAATTTAGACGAAGACATACAAAGAAGTAATTATCACAAATAGCGATTTTTTTTGGCTGGTAAAAAATCAGTTTGTCTGGTAAAAAAAATCAGATACTCGCCAGTTGGCTGGTAAGCCAAAAAGTTCGTTTCCTCCCCTGCTCAGAATGCTTGGTCTCTTTTAAACAAGAAAAGATGATTGCGGTGCTTCTGAGTGATCATTCTAAGTACAATGCCCTGAACACACATTTTAATTTCACTACATACAGTACTTAAATCAGAATCAGAAAGGTCTTTATTGCCAAGTAGTTTTCACATACAAGGAATTTGATTTGGTTGTTTTTGCTGCGACATTGACGGACAAACAATTATGGTTGAATAAAAAATAAAAAGGGTGGAATAAAATTAAATGGGATGTGGTTGAATGTGGATTTTCCCAGGGCATTGTATTTAGAATTATCACTCAGAAGCACCGCAATCATCTCCTTTTGTTTAAAGGAGACATTCTGAGGTTGTTACATTTTAATGATAGTTTGAAACAGGTATCGTTTTAAAGGTCCCATATTGTAGTCCTTTTCAACAAATTAAATAGGTATTTGAGGTCCACTAAACATGTCTTTAGATTATGCATTCTAGCTATATATTATATACCACTCTGTTTCAGTCCTGTTCCCAAGCCCTGTTTCTGTGTCTGTAGATTAGATAGATTAGATTACCGGTAGATCAGAAAGGTCTTTATTGCGAGAGGGGCTAACTACTATTAAACGGTGAACAAAAATGTCCCAAAAGGTCTATCGCATAAAAAGATAATCTAGGGAACAGGGATGTATAGAAATTAATTACTGGCTTTATCCAATCTGTGGACTAATGTTCTGGAAATATATGCAAATTAACATATATTTATGTAGACAATGCATATTCAAACATAACATTTCCAAAAATCTTTTACACAGAAAATAATTGTCTCAATGTAAGTAATGAACTGGGAAAGTGGGGGGGTTATATTTATTATGCAAAATGTTTTACCCTTTTCAAATTTCCAGGTGGATCCAAAAAAAGTCCCCTGCTATATTCTGCTCCCCTCACGTAATTTGCTCACGGCTCGGGCTGTGGTTGATAGAGACATGATCGTAATCAGGTTATTGTGCTCTATCCCGAACACATAGAGACACCCCCGGGTCCATCAGAGCTTCCTACGCTGAGCTATCATAACTGTCGCACACCTACCGCATAATACCTCAGAAAAACCGCAACAGTGAGGCATTCACCGGTTGGGGGGTAGATGCGCAAAAGTTATGATACCTCAGCGTAGGAAGGTCCGATCGACTCGGGAGTTGTCTCTACGTGTTCAGGAGACTCAGTTAGCAGTTAGTCAAATGTTAGCATGGCGATGTCTCTAAACCCCAGACAACCCAACCTACAAGCGAATCTATGAAGGGGAGCAAAGTATGGCAGGAGACTTATTTTGCAAAAACTACGTTTTTTAACAAATGCACTCCATACCTTCAGCAGGTGATTCAATTCAATTCAATTCAAAACCCATTAGTCCCGCAAGGGGCAATTTAGAGCATGATATGGCAAACAGCTGCATTTCTACACATTCAAGACAAAACAAGACAAAACAGGGACAAGAGACATACATGACACTTCAAAGTAGGGATGCACCGATATGAAAATTGGCCGCCGATACCGATACCGATTGTTCAACTAACACTATCGGCCGATACCGATACCGATATTTGTATATTTGTATAAAAGTATTTGTAAAAAAATATATACATTTTTTTATTTTTTTTAAATTTTTTATTTTTTTTTAATGAAACTACTGTATATTTGTATGTGTATGTTTGTATTTGTAGGCCTCTTAACTTACTTAAAAAAAGGAAACATCAAGAAATATGTTTATGGTATCACTATCTCTCTCCCAGTATCGTCTTGCGGCCTGCAGAGGGATACTATTTTCTCAACCAGAGCTTTCAACCAATGCAATGGAACCATTCTTGCGGCCTGCAGCGGGATACTATTCTCTCAACCAGAGCTTTCAACCAATGCAATGGAACCATTTTGATTGACAGTCGATTCGGCCAATTACGCCACACCGCTAGCACCCACCTCCTGCTGTCCTTACCACCAATCGGCAAGCGTTTATACATTTTTCTACTTCCGGGCATGCCGCCATTGTTCTGTTTGCGAGAGCAGAACACACTTAACTTAGCTACGTTAGCTGCCCGGCCCGCCGACCGGCGCTCCACGCATGACCAAATGAGACATAATGATTTTACTGGAACAAATGTTATAATAAAACAAAGCCTTTCTATACATTTGTCTGGTTGAAAACTTTATTAACAGATTGCAGAATGTGTAGTTGGGTACGGAATGAGCAACGGAATGGAACCGAGCTATGAACGGACTAACGGAGTAATGCCTTGTTTACTGCTATCTTCGGGTAAATAATATGCTTGTTATTGAACGTGTAACACTTCATTTTAACAGCAGATACTTTCTTAAATGCCATCTTCCCGAGAGAGGGTGTTGACGGGGAGTTGTGTTATTAATAGCATTGAACAGCTAACCGAAAGCTAGCGTTAACTATTGTTAAAGGTTTAGCCATAACGTTACCTTGGCTAAAGTTGGGGCTATTCATAATGCAGCAATAATGGCTGCAGACCTGCAAGCAAAGTACAGCAAGTTGACAAAGGAGTATTCCAACGCAAATCACATTTTCACCAGTAACGTTAGTCTTGCATCTCCCGGTAGCTAATGAACGGACTCGGAGTAATGCCTTGCTGCTATGGGTAATAATAATATGCTGATGTTATTGTCCGTGTAACACTAACTATATAACGCTAATGCCACAAAACGAATGCCTTGTTAATCATAAGTAGTTACTTCATGCAGTAGCTTGTGTGTGTGTGTGTGGGGGACGGCGGGCGTTGTGCAGGTAGGTCGCGAGTGAACTTTATTTTTTTGCCTTTTGACGCTACACAAATAATAAATAAATAAATGGGTATTTATCGGCGACTGCTATCGGCACATTTGAGCTTATCGGCCGATACCGATACCCGACCGATATATCGGTGCACCCCTACTTCAAAGCACAAGAGACATGACACTGCCAGAATGGGATCCCTACACTGTTGATTTGTCAAGTCCAATAAATAAATAGATTCGGTCAGTACAAAAAAAGTGCACTTTCGTTCAAAAATGTTAAAATCAAGGGGTCAAAGAGTGCATGTTAGTAAACTGACCTTTCCTTGTACTGTGGCCATTCACCAGTTGAATGGCCTCTGGTACAAACCCAAACTTTCTTCTGTGTGTTTTACAGGCAGGCTGTCTAAAGTGCTTTCCTGAGGGCAGCAGGTCAACACACACATGAAGGACGATGTGTTTTGTCATGATGATGTCTGGGGTCATCAATTATTTGATGTACTTTCTTGAGCACTGTGAAACTGCATTAGGGATCTTTGTGTTCTGCCTGTAATTTTTTAGCTAAGGTTGACAACACCTTGCAGTTTGTTCTCGTCTCTTTGACAGAGGGATGTGAACCAACATACAAATGAAAAGGTTAGAATACTCTCAATAAAGGAAGAATAAAACGTTGTCAGAATTCTCTGGTCGAGAATTCTCTAAAAGAGTTTAGTTTACGAATACAGTACAGACACTGATGAGACTTTTTTATTATAACATCTGTGTTGTTGTCGCTAAATTTAAGTTTGTCATCAAACACAGTTCTGGACAATTTCCATCTCAGCTCCGTGGATGGTTGTTGGGGTGACGTCTATGTGTTTTGGTGAGATAATCATTGCTTTGGCTTTGGATACATTTAAATCCAGAAAACAGCCATCACACCAGTCTACAAAGTCTTGTATTATGGGTCCATGTGATTTCTCTGACTGACTGAGAAGAGTTAGGATAATACTGTCGTCAGCACATTTGTACATAACCACTAATAAGCTACAAAACCAAAAGGTCTATCATATCAAAACATAATCTAGGGATGCATCGGTATAATAAAATCACATCTAGAATTTTGGGGCTTTGGCCCAAGGACTATTTGCATAACAAAGAAAATAAACTATTCGGGCCGAACTGGTCTCGTGATGCCTGTATGCTCGCTAGCTAACATCAACCTGTTGATATGATTATTTATCCAACCAGGCAACTCGCTTTTACATTGAACGTAGCATGTCATTGGCATTTTCACAAACACTGCAACATGTACAAAGCAATAACAGTAGCAACCAAACGAAAACACAAGTGTTCACATTCTTACCTGCATAGGGTGAAGTGAAGAATCACAGTCGAGAATGCAGCTGTGGCCGCGTCCTCGACCGACAAGAACCTTGGTGTTGTCCTCGACGACCAGTTGAACTTCTCCGCTCACATCGCAGCGACCACCAGAACCTGAAGATCAGAAGCTGCAGATCAGAACCAGAACCTGCAGATTCCTCCTGAGCAACACCAGAAGGATCCGTCCCTTCCTGACCAAAGACACAACAGTCATCCCCCGCCTCGACTAGAGCAACGCACTGCTTGCTGGCCTCCCGGTCACTGCCCCCAAGCCTCTTCAACTCATCCAGAACGCACTTATGCCCATATATGGATACTTTATTCCAGAGTGTTTGATTATTGCCACTAAGGTTATTAATCTAGCTACTAACTGGGGAGACTGATGGTTTTCAGATAAAGGGACTATTTTATTTTGAACATTCTTATTTACTAATAGAAACTATTTAAATTGTGTTAAGTGCGTCTTACTTTCATATTGCCATAGCCTACTTGGTAACTGTTTTATAAAAGCAATAGCTCACTCCAGGACCAGGCATATGGTTATTATATCACAGCTAAATAAATAGCTAGCTGGTGTTATCAATGTAATATCAATGGCTCAGTTGTGGACTACAAGAGGAATCATAACATACGGTTATCCTATAACCATAGTTATATGAGTATAGCGAGCGCTCTGCTCGTAGTGGAACCTTATCCCTTTCAATCTAATTCTGAATACAATTTCTCCACATGTACACAGAAACGAGTAGGAGAACACATTCAGTTGCATTATTAAACATGGGATATTGGTTATAATGGTCATATTGCCTTTTAAATTAAGATTATGTACCAGGCGAGGGTAAAAATATGATATTTTCCTTCATTGTATCTCCATTTACTCTGGAATGGTAATAGATGTGGGTTTACTTACACTGGATCCATTATGTCCTAGCTTGTTACCTATCAAAGGAGACCAGAAACATGCATATAGGCCTTATGGTTCAGGAGCTATCATGATTCATTTGGGGCATGTAATTTCGGACAGGAGGCCTGAAAAATATGCTTGGTAGTGTTATAAAATGGGTGATAGCACACATTTGGAGGCAACTGCTGCATTGCTATCACATCTTTTCTAGCAGCAGGGGTGTATACCTTCCCAAAAATCACTATGAACGTTAGTCCCCCAAGATGGTAACGACCAACCCTACTGGCTCACGGCCCATTAGGTTTGGAGTGCAGTTGCTTGGTTTCACCTCATAGGCATCCGAAAATACTGTGTTACAAATTACACTATTATACTGTATATATATTCTGTTTGGCAAAAAACTAAATTAAATTCCATAAACAATCTTAACAAAAATATCAAATTACCCATATTCACTTCTATAACAAATATGAAAATAAAACACATTATAATCACACAGTATCATTCTTAACATTCAAATAGGGCTTTAGTGACCTTAGAACAACATGTAACTGTGTTGTGTTATTATAATAACAATCACAGCAGCCAGACTCACCTTATATAGCTGAACTGGTGGCGTGAATATTAAAGGCAACCAACTTGTGTTCAGCTTTTCGTTCAGCGTTTCTCTGATTGGCCACACGGCCAATCAATCAATCCACTAGCACACGCCCTTGCGGCGCGGCAGAAGCGCTGGTCGAACCAGCGGTGTTCTGTTGTGTGACTGTACTACAGCGGTGTTCTGTTGTGTGACTGTACTAAACTCTTCCACCACATGACCGACATTTGACATACAGTACACCTCCTATCTATGTTGGGATTATGTTTGGTCATGACAAAACAATAAAAATCGCTACTGTTAGTAATGCTGCCACCACCCACTTCAATGACAGAGCTCTCATATTTGCGAATGCATAAACTATATCTTAAATTATGGCGATGTGTCTAATATGGCTGTCGCGAAGTCATTGATAAGCGACAGCCATATTAGACACATAGCCATAATTTAAGATATAGTTTATGCATTCGCAAAATATGAGAGCTGTCATTGAAGGGCTTCGTTCTACAACGGAGCACGGTCGCTGCTGCTGGAGCTGGACCGAGTAGAGCCGGCGGCGGTGCACGGAAGCCGGGGACAAACCACCGCATCGCCCCGCTGACGTTAAAAACGCGAAATAACGTTACAGCTTACAGTTCTAGACACCCAGAGTTTCTAGTTACAGTAGTGACGCGTGAATCGAGATAGTCCTAACACTGTAACAGTGTTTATTATTAAGAGTCAGATAGTCCTAACAGTGTTTATAGTCCTAACACAGTGTTTATTAGTAAGAGTCAGATAGTCCTAACAGTGTTTATTAGTAAGAGTCAGATAGTCGTAACAGTGTTTATTATTAAGAGTCCTAACAGTGTTTATTATTAATTAACGTCATAAACGAACTACCAGATGTATTTTCTAGTTCAGCGCATTTCATAACTGTATGGGCTTTGTTTATACATGTACAGTGACGAGTGAATCTACCGTTGGTTGTTAAAAACGCGAAACATAAATCAGTCAGCAGCGCTCCACTGCTACCGCAGCTGAACACAAGTGCGTTGGAACAGCAGCCCAACACAACACAAGTTGGTTGCCCGCGCGCCTATTGCTTAATGACAGCCCTACAGTGCTGCTTTTGCTTCCGCGTTTTCCCTGATTGGCTGCGCCATGCCCCGCGGCAGGCGCGGCAACCGCAGAGCAGAGCGGCAGAGCGAGCGGAGCGGCAGAGCGAGCGGAGCGGCAGAGCGCGAGCGAAATTAGGTAACCGCCCAAGTAATCCGCCATGATTTTCATTCGGCGCTTCAGCTCACCTGGCAGAGCAGCGGTCCTGCGGTCCTGCGGTTCGTTGTTGACGAGTTCGAATCCCATGACATTTTTTAACGTGTATTCTTTCGCCGGTTAAGGTTAGGCATGGTTAAGGTTAAGGTTAAGGTTAGGCATTGTTTCGAAGTTGGTTAAGGTTAGAACGGTTAAGTTTAGGCGCTGTTAAGGAGCTGGTTAAGGTTAGAGTTTGTCTAAGAGAATGGTAATATTCTTTCTATGGTTAAGGTTAGGCATGGTTAAGGTTAAGGTTAAGGTTAGGCATTGTTTCGGAGTTGGTTAAGGTTAGAACGGTTAAGTTTAGGCGCTGTTAAGGAGCTGGTTAAGGTTAGAGTTTGTCTTAGAGACAGCCTATTTCCGCACTGCCGCTCTCCCGCGTTGCCGCGGTCACATGGTCAAATTGTCACATTCTTGCACTGTAGGGCTGTCATTAAGCAACACGCTGCCCGCGCTGCCGCTCGCTTGCGCTCCTTGGATTTCATTTGGGACGTGGGACGACTGCGCTTGCCTGCGCGTGGGGGCGGGGCCAATCAGAGAAAAGCCGAACACAAGTTGGTTGCCTTTAATATTCACGCGAACTGGTGTGGATTAGCTAGAAGGCTACTAGGCCTACAGCCTTTCATTCCACATAGAACAACGTGTTGAAAAGAAACAGACACAAACATCTCCATACCTGTGTTCCACACATCAGATGCACATCACTGGGTTTGGTGTAAAGCAGCTTGGTTTCAGCTGATCAACAGAACAGAACTTGACTGCAGTCAGGTGGAGCTCTGGAGCTGAGAGGAGAGAGAGCTAACAGGAGCTAGTAGCTAGCTGTACAGGAGCTAGCATTAGCCTACTTTCTCCCAGACTAAACTAATACAAAGTGGGTTAGTGGTCTTGGATCCGAACACAATGTACACAGGATGAGTGGAATGTTTTGCGGAACATGTAGCAACAAGTAGATACCGTTTAAAACACGAATGACAACTTTTATAAGCGTTTATCAGGCGGAGAAGCTTCAGCTCACGTCACGTTCAGACACGAGTAGGGTATATCTGCAGAGCCGCACAACGGCTTCGGCCCGGGGCTTGTACCTACTGCGCATGCGGATGAGGGGGGGGCTCTCTCGCTCTCTTTCTCTCTCTCTCTCTCTCTCTCTCTCTCTCTCTCTCGCTCTCTCGCTCTCTCGCTCTCTCTCTCTCTCTCTCTCTCCTTGTTTACGACATACACAACATCGTCTTGTGTTACATTTGTGATTAATTGATTGATTTATTGATTGATTGATTGATTGATTGAAGGGGATGCAGACCAGAGAAAGACTTTCGTCTTGTTTACATCAGGGTCCCCCATTTTCAATTCATCATAACATATGACATACTACATGACATACAGATAGACAGTACTGTAATGTAAAATATACCAGCCATTGGATTACTGTTTTCTAAATTGGGGAGGCTTTTAATCGTCAAGGTAAGAGGATTTCAAGTCATGGTATCCATAAACTTCAATCGGTTCGGATCTTTTGAATGAATGAGAATGTAAACAAACACAGCGTCATGTTGAAATCACTGGCTGCGCTCAGAGAGGAGTGGTTGGGCAAAAAAATAGTTCTGAGTATATTTGCTTATAAAACGTAATTGTCTAATTCAATTATTTTTTTTATTTCTCCACGTGGTGAATACACAGGTCACAACATGTTTACATGAACGTTTTGGAGTTGTATTTGGAGTGTATTCTGCAATCTGTTAATAAACTTTTCAATCAATCAATCAAACTATACACTGTAAGGGAACGCCAGGCTCCGGCCCCGCCTCACTTCCAGTGATGAAGCTAAGCTATGCTAACGGAGCGACTGTTCCCTAAGCTAAATGCACGCACAGAGACAAAAAAGGTATGTATCTTCTTGTCTAACTCCAGGGAAGATGTTAAATAAGCTAATTTCCCAAAATGTTGGAGTTTTCCTTTAAGTTTGTGACATACAACAAGATATGCAAATATGGTTAGAGTTACATAGATGGAGAGACTGTTAATTAACTGGTTAGAGTTACATCAGAATCAGTAAATAAGTTTCAAGTTCAAGTTTCTTTATTAGTTGTCATACAGAAGTACAGAATACTTTAATACAAAATGCTTCTTTCTGTTACGCTCCAGAGACTGTGCTAGACACAAAATAGATAAGTATAAAATAAAATACGTATAGCAAGTATAAAATAGAAGTCACATACGTAGGCACAAGTGTTCAGTATGTACATATGTACAATGTTAAATGCAGAGTAGAAGTAACTGAGTTACTATACAATATACTATATAGTGCAAAGCAGAAATGGGATGAGGTACAATTTAGGTACAATTTACAGTAAGGTGTAATGAGGTATGGGTTGTAGTGCAAATTCTTTACCAATAAATATAAAGTGTGTTTAGGTGTTCTAAAGTGTGTAAAGTGGGTGCTGCAGTGAGTTGTTTGTTTAAAGTGAGTGTGTGCGTGTGGATGTGTGTGCTGTGGGTGCATTTGATGGTTGTTACAGTACATAGTGTTATTGTTCGTTGAGCATCCTGATGGCCTGGGGATAGAAGCTTCTTCTGAGTCTTTCTGTGCTTGCCATGAGACTCCGGTATCGCTTGCCTGACCACAGCAGTTCAAAGAGGGAGTTGTTTGGGTGGCTGGAGTGTTTGATAATTCTCTTAGCCTTACCCATGCACAGCTTGTTGTAAATGTTCTGGAGAGTGGGAAGCCCCCCTCCAATTGTGCGTTCGGCTGAACGGGCCACTCTCTGTAGTCTGCTACAGTCTTGTGCGGTGCTATTCCCAAACCAGGAGGTGATATTGCCAGTCAGGATGCTCTCTATTGTACATGAGTAGAAGTTCTTAAGGATCTTCTGACTGACTTGGAACTTCCTTAGGCGCCTGAGGAAGTAGAGGCGTTGTCGTGCCTCCTTCTTCTTCTTGTCAATGTGTGTGGTCCATGTCAAGTCCTCGGATATGTGGACTCCGAGGTACTTAAAACTGTTCACTCTCTCAACCGGTGCCCCTTCGATGCTGAGGGGGCTGTAGTCCCTGACCCCCGACCTCCTAAAGTCCACAATCATCTCCTTTGTTTTGCTGACGTTCAGGGAGAGGCTGTTCTCTTGACACCATCCCGCTAGGACCTTGACCTCTTCCAGGTAGGCCCTCTCGTCGTTTGCAGAGATCAGGCCCACCACTACTTTGTCGTCAGCAAATTTGATGATTGTGTTGTTGTTCCGCTGTGCCACACAGTCATGTGTGTACAGGGAGTAGAGGAGGGTTGAATAAAATTATATGGGATATAAACTAAATTAAATATAGCACATATATAAAATAGGAATAGGCCAGGGCTGTACAACTGGGCAGATGTGGTCAATTATATACACTAATTAGAATGAGTAAAAATGCAGTGGGCAAGTATATAGTCCAGTAGGGTGTGTTAATGTAACTTGTCACTGAGGCAGAAGTGCGCGCGGATGTGCACGCGCGGACACAAAAATGCGTTCACAATTGTCACTGGACTCGTCGCGGCGGCCGGCACTTATCACCTAGACTTTGCATAATAATAGGATACCGATAGCATAACAACGCACTCCTCTCCTCCACTACCGCCTCTCCACCAGCGTCAATGAGTCCTCGGAGCAGCCGCCCAGCTCCTCTCCTCCACTACCGCCTCTCCACCAGCGTCATGAGTCCTCGGAGCAGCCGCGCAGCTCCTCTCCTCCACTACCGCCTCTCCACCAGCGTCATGAGTCCTCGGAGCAGCCGCCCAGCTCCGGCGGGGAGTCGCTGAAGGAAACTGTCCTTCTGTGAACTAACTCTAAGTTACATTGTTAATTTAGTTTGTATTTACTTTTCTAGTGTAAGTTAATTCAATTAAAGAAATTGTAACTACAATTACATTTAAAACATTTATGCATAATAATCATCTGTTCTGTGCGCATATGAGGGAACATGTATGCGCGTGCGCGTGGCGTTTGGGCATTTCCCATATTACGACTGCACCACTGGTCCCGAGCCTTGTTGATGAGGCTCACTGCAGAGGGGAAGAAACTGTTCTTGTGGGGTGAGGTTTTGGCCCTGATGGACCACAGCCTCCTTCCAGAGGGGAGTGACTCAAACAGGTTGTGACCGGGGTGGTAGGGGTCGGCCACAATCTTACCTGCACACTTCAGAGTTCTGGAGGCGTACAGGTCCTGGAGAGATGGCAGATTGCAGCCGATCACCTTCTCAGCAGAGTGGATGACACGCTGCAGCCTGCCTTTGTCCTTGGCTGCAGCGTACCATAGTGTGATGGAGGCGAGGATGGACTCAATGTACCTGTAAATACTAACTAGATAGTTGATGATAAACATTTAATTTCATTATCTGAAATATTCTAAAATCTAATTGTTTTACCCCGTGCACCCCAGACACAAACTTTGGTTAACATTTTAATACTTTTCTAGAGGTTTAAATTGCTGGGGTGAAACGTACCTCAAGGAAACCAAATGTAATGTAAATTGTAAATTTGAGGATAGCAGGATGTTAAATGCACACAAGATTACTTTAGCCTTTCCTGAGCTAGACATTATCAAACAGATCTATAAGCAGATGTATGGATGTCTGGCATCTTTATGTCATGGCAGCTAAAGCTTCTTTGGGTTTAGTGTCAGTGGCTGTGCAGGGATTCATGGGAAAAGAAACGGGTTGGTACGTAATGGGCTGCTGGAGTTAAAATGACTTGTACCTGAGGCCTGCCTGGACACATGACATAAGTGGTGGTCCACCCGTCACCTCTCACTTTACCATGACTGCACATAAACCTGGCACACAACATACTTGTTCACATATCATTTTTCTTTCACTCTAAGGAATATGTCTCACATACAGTAGACCCCCCCCCAGTACTTTGTGGAGACGAAGATGGGAGGCCCGTCTGTGGACCTGCTGATGAGTACCAGTCTTCTCCTGACATATAAAATCAGTTATATATCGTATTTGCTTATCGCGTCCCGCTCTGAGCCTTATGAGATACCTCCTATCTCCTATAATACCTATTGTATCCCAACGAACAACCAAATGCACCCATACCTGAAGGGCCCCCGCCCTTATGGAGGCGTAGCCTATATAACCATGACTCTGGTCACCAAACACCCTTCCTCTATTTTCGTTCCATCGTATCGGCTGCGTGCACCGTACGTAACTAGCAGGATGAAAAGTTTAAGGAAGATTCGTAATGTTGAAGGCTTACCGGAGGATTGTTTTTCCCTGGATTCTTCGGAGCTTGTTTCAGCGACACATGAGACCTGTGCTGATGGTTCCTCGGCTGACGACGACGGATCGAGGGGCAGCGTACAAGGTTTGACTAGCAAGTCGGCTTGTACAAAGGTGAGGTCTGTGTCAGTAGGCATTAATGTCGGTGTTGGTCGTGCTGTGGAGTGTGTTTCGGCACCAGGGCCGGGGCGGCTTGGCGATCGTTCCACTGCAGTGGACGATTTCCTGGCGATCCTGGAACATGCTGTTAACGCTAATGCTGCTACTGCTACTTCTGCTAACGCTGATGTTGACGCTGGAATGTCTAATAATCCCCGCCGCGGGATACCGCTTTTCCCTCCTCTTACCAGCTTCATTGATGAAGGTCAGTCGGTGGTGGATGTGGGGGGGTTCGCTGAGTTCTATTTACCTTTTTTACAGGTAAAGGGGCTAACAACAGGGTGCAGGCCGGGGGTACCTTGGCTAAGCAGCCAGGTAGCTTCTTTCCTGTGCCCAAGAGGGGATGAACGACATTCCGCCCGGCCGATGCTTGATAGCATATCGGCTCGGAGGGTGGCAGTATGGACGGATGAGTGGTATACTGCTACAGGATGGCATTTAGTGGCGGCCAGTGTTATGGCTCAGCTGGCTACTTTCCTATCCACGATGGCATCGGGTAGTAGGACTTTGGGTCCGACCGGCATTGTAAACATAATTCATGTTTGTGGTGTTATGGAGATCTTGACTCAGTCGCAAGCTATAACTGCGGGGAGGATTAGGATGCTATCAACTTTGGTTGTTAGGCATGTCTGGTTGGAGCAATCTCCTCTTGGGGAAGAGGATAGGCTTTCTCTCCTCACGACTCCTTTTTCCACAGATAGTATTTTTGGGCATTCTGTGGAGGCGCAGGCGGTTGTTGATCTGGGTCCTACACCGCCTCATGCTGTGCAGCCAGAGGTGGGAGCACGATCTCGTCAACGACTGTGGCGAGATCCTCGACAGGCGGCCATGTTTCCCCCGCCAGTGGTGCCCTGGTTGGAGAGTCAACAGGGTATCGCGAGGCCGACAGCCTTGGCGGCCGAGGGATCGGTCATTTTGGGTGAATTCGAGTTTGGTAAAACAAGCCGTCGTCATTTTGCCGCGAGCAGCCCGCTCCCCGTTCAATCCTCTCTCTGTTACCCACAGAAGCGGGGCTCTGATCGTTCTCCTTTGGCTGCGGGCCACGAACCTTCATTGAAGCGTATGCGGCCTCATTCTTCACTTCTCATGGGGACAAGGGCTGACACCCAGTTGATGGCTGAGCCTGGGTCTGTCCATGGGAATGTTCCGTCGTCCCGTGGTTCCTACACCGCAGGTTGTGGGTGGGAGGAACCTGGTGTTACAGCTGCCACTAGCTCCAGTGGTCAGCAGGGGGACTCGTTGCCTCTTCTGTTGAATGCTCAGCAGGGGTTGCCCCGGCTTCGCCTTCGCCAGGCGGGGTATCGCGCTGTTGCCTCCCACTCCCGTCAAACCGGCAGTGGTCTGCAAAGGAGAGGCGAGCGTGATTTGAGTGGTAGCAATATCACTGCAGGGCTTCGGCGTGTAGGAGCCCATGGGGTCCTCATGCCTTGCATGTCTAGCTGCGGAACAACTCCTCAGCATGCGCTGGAGGGGTGTTCAGGGGGGGAGTGTGTGTCCACAAGTTTGATGACAGCTCCTCCCGTATCAAACCGGCCCTGCTTCGCACAGCGGGAGGGACCGGGCCAACTATCTACTGTTCCTTGCGGCCCAGCATCAGTTGACGGCGGGGGCGCTGTGGGATTATGTTCAGATATGGCGACGGGAATGCCCTCTGAATCAGTGGATGGAGAGAACGTTAGAGGAGGGGTTGGTTTTGCAGTTCGCCCAATCCCATCCTCCGTTCTCGGGTTTGGTGCCGACCCTATTGTTAGGGTCAGACGCAGTGACAGCCCTGGCCCACGAGATCCAATCTCTGTTGGCGAAGCAGGCCGTCGTTGTGGTCCCGAGAGAGGACACAATGTCAGGCGTCTACTCCCGTTATTTTCTGGTGCCCAAGAAAACAGGGGGGGTCAGACCTATACTGGATCTGTCCGCGTTCAATCGGTTGATTGTGGCGAGACCGTTCAGGATGTTGACCGTCCGACTCCTTCTGCTTGCTGTCAGGAAGGGGGACTGGTTCACCTCCATAGACCTGAAGGATGCGTATTTTCACATCCCCATTTACCCTCCTCACAGGAAGTTCCTACGGTTCCTGTTTCAGGGCGTAGCGTACGAGTACCACAGGATGCCGTTCGGTTATTCTCTGGCTCCCCGCACATTCACCAAGTGCGTGGCGGCTGCTCTGGGGCCCTTACGTCATCGGGGGATACGAGTTCTATTCTATCTCGACGACATTCTACTCCTCAGCCGTTCAGAGGAGGTTGCCAGGTCTCATACTCGGCTGGTGGTGGAATTCCTCACCAGCCTGGGTTTTGCTGTGAATTGGAAGAAGAGTACCCCTCTTCCCAGTCAACAGGTGGAGTACTTGGGCTTGACATTGAGGTCGAGGCCCATGATTGCAACCCTCTCGGAGCAGCGTCGGGGGGCTCTCCGTCACGCGCTCGGGGGTTTCCGTCTGGGAGGGACGGTTACGGCGCTGCAGGTGATGCGTCTGCTGGGCATTATGGCGTCTGCTCACATGGTGGTTCCTCTTGGCCTCCTCTTTATGAGGAGGATACAGAGGTGGTTTGTCTCTTTGAGACTACAGCCGGTGAGGGACAGGAGGAAACGGTTGACGGTTCCTTTGTCGATATGGGGAGATCTCGCCCACTGGAGGAGGCTGGGTATCCTCACCATTGGGGTCCCCATAGGCAGCAGGGGCTCACACGTCACGGTCTTCACCGACGTCTCTCTCACGGGTTGGGGAGGGACGTGTCGGACCCATGCAGTGGGGGGCAGCTGGACAGGTCATACTGGCCCGGCTACCCTGCATATCAACGTGTTGGAGTTGAAGGCGGTCCTCCTGGTCCTCAAACGGTTCGACCACCTGGTGGTAGGCGAACACGTTTTGGTCAGGACGGACAGTGTGACGGCGGCGGCGTATATCAACAGGCAGGGTGGGACTCGTTCCGCCCTCCTGCTCCGGGCGGCGCGCAAACTGTTGCTATGGGCATCCCGCAGGCTGCGCAGTCTGAGGGCACTCCACATTCCTGGTACAGAGAATGTGGGGGCGGATATAATGTCTCGGGGCGGTCTTCGTCACGACGAGTGGGAACTCCACCCGGACATAGTCAGACAGATCTGGAATCGGTTCGGGGAGGCCTCGGTAGATCTGTTTGCGTGCCGACGCTCTCACAAGTGCCCCTTGTGGTTCTCGCTCAGTCGGGCAGATCATCCCCCCTTGGGGGTGGATGCCTTCTCGACCTTTCCATGGCCGCCCGGTCTTCTGTACGCCTTCCCTCCTGTACAGCTGTTGAGTCAGCTGTTGGAGCGGATACGGAGGGAGCGCAGGACGGTGATCCTGGTCGCACCGGACCGGGGGCACGTCAGTGTGGTTCCCGGTCTTAATCCAGCTTCTGGTCGCTCCTCCTTGGGTCATTCCGTGGTCAGCGACGGCCCTCTCACAGCGCAACGGATTGCTTTTCCAGCCTCCGGTGTTGGGCCAACGCCTGGTGGTGTGGCTGGTGGGAGGGTGAGTCTGGAGAGGTTGGATCCCTCGGTGGTTGATACCATCCGGTGTGCGCATGCTCCCTCCACTGTCGCGGTTTATGCGGGCAGATGGCGTGCGTTCCAAGAGTGGTGTAAGGGGGAGGGCTGTGACCCAGTCTCCTGCCCCCTGGATGCTGTCCTGAGTTATCTCCAGTCTCTTCTTGATAGACTGTCGGCTTCGACGGTGAGGGTATATGCGGCTGCTATATCCTCCTATCATGAGGGTTTTGAGGGGACTGTTTTGTTCAGCCACCCTCTTGTGAAGCGTTTCCTGCTTGGCGCTCGACTTGGGATCTTCAATTGGTCCTCGGTCGGTTGTCCTTGGCCCCGTTTGAGCCGCTCGAGCAGGCGCCGTTGGGACAGCTGTCATTCAAGACCGCGTTCCTCCTGGCTGTCACTTCCGCTAAACACGTAGGTGAGCTCTGTGCTCTCTCGGTACGTCCAGAGTGCCTGTCTTTTCGGGCCGACTGCGGTGCCACTCTGCGACCTAATCCTGCTTTCGTGCCTAAAAATATCCGGAGTTCCTTCCGCTCCCGGGATATTGTGGTTCAGGCGTTTCGTCCTCCTCCTCACGCTAGTGAGTTAGATGCGGGCCTTCACCTGTCATGTCCAGTCCGTGCTTTGGGGATTTACCTCAGCCGTACTCAGGACTTCAGGGTTACCGATCAGCTTTTTGTCTGTTACGGTGGGGCTCGTGCTGGTAGGGCACTGTCGAAACAGCGCCTGTCCCATTGGTTGTGCGAGGGCATTACCCTCTGCTACACATTGGCTGGGCAGGATCCCCCTGGGGGCATCAGGGCGCATTCCACTCGTGGGGTGGCTGCCTCTGCCGCTCTCCTGGGTGGGGCCTCGGTGGAGGACATCTGTGCTGCAGCTTCGTGGTCCTCCCCGGGCCCCTTTGTAAGGTTTTACCTCATGGACATGACCGGGGGTTCTGTCTCCCAGGCGGTTCTGGGGTCTGTGGCCTTTCCTGCTTCCCGTCCTTTGGAAGGGTAGCAGGACTGTATGGGTATGGGCCACAGTGTGTTGAGTCACACGTGGTTCCGCCTGTGCGGTGTGTTCAAGGGGTTCTAGTTCCCTCTTGTTCGCATTCAGGTGGAGTTGACTGCGCCCCCCCTTCATTAGGAAGGATGGGGTGACAGGGCTCCCCGCACCCCTTGATGTGGGCTTACGGGTCCTCAGGGGGTACATCTGTCGGGTCTCGCGTCCGCTCTTCCCCATATCTCATAAGGCTCAGAGCGGGACGCGATAAGCTTATACGATATATAACGATAGGTTATGTATATAACCTAGTTATATTAGTATTGGCTGAGCGTCCCGCTCTGCGCGGCCCTGAGTTCCCTCTTGAGGGTTCTTTTCCTGGAACGAGATTTGGCGAGGAAGGGTGTTTGGTGACCAGAGTCATGGTTATATAGGCTACGCGTCCATAAGGGCGGGGGCCCTTCAGGTATGGGTGCATTTGGTTGTTCGTTGGGATACAATAGGTATCATAGGAGATAGGAGGTATCTCATAAGGCTCAGAGCGGGACGCTCAGCCAATACTAATATAACTAGGTTATATACATAACCTATCGTTTTTCACATTAGGATTGTGACGACCCCCACTCTACCTGCAATGGGGAGTCTTCTGACTCAAAGAGCAGGTTGGAGTGGGTAGGTCGTTACCCCAATTTGAATCACCTGTGCAGTGCAGAGAGCTGCCTGCACACAGTATATATGTTTCCCTTGTCTAAACCCTTCTGTCTGCTTCTTCCATCTGCTTTTCCACTTCAGACACCACAGGTTGTATCAGCCACCAAGTGAACCATCTTGGGATCCTTATCCATTCTGATACATACCTATTTGTTTATGCTTTTGTTGTTTAATCAATTATTGTTTTTAGATAGGATTAAATAAATAAATTCTTTGTTAACCTGAACTCTCATGTGTTGACTTCCTTTATATGACCAACCTCTTCTGGTTCGTCATATATGGGGGCTCAAGCCGTTTGGAGGACCTTTTGTGACACTTAGTCATTTATTTGTTTGTAATTTGGCCTGGTGTGGTTGAATTGGTATTTGTGCTTGGTAATTTTTCTAGCATTTGGAGTGTGTAATTTGGCTGGCATTTGTGTTCAGGGTCCTATGGGGACAATTTGTTTGGGCTCTGTCTGAGTACAGGAGGGCTATTTTGAAAAGTAATTAGGCTGCTTGATTGGGCTAGTGTCTGTGACCTAAGGTTTGCAGCTAGTATTGGTAGCCTGTTGGCTAGAATTTGTTTGTAGCCTAATTATTTGTATGCCAGTGTTGGGGAGTTAGCACGTGATTTGTTCTTGGGGGTGTTTGATTGTTTGGTATTTGGGGGAAGTGGCAGTTTGTTTGTGCAGATTTCTTGTGGTGGAGATTTGTTACTTTGTTTTGTTTGTTTGTTATTGCTTGTGTTGAGGCTTTGGAGTTTGATGCCTTAATAATACAGTCTGTTTGTTTTGGGAACCAAAAATCCCCGGGTAGGCGAAGAGGGCAGGTTTTCAATAGGGGGTCTTGTCTTGGTATTTTCTTTTTAGGTGGCTGCAAAAACGTAGGCAGAGACACGCACTGGCATAGGCGCTTTTGTCCTCTCGGGAGCACGTCTCTGGCTCAGAGGTGGCTGTATAACAGGTACTTTTTCTGCCCAGAGAGTTCTAGTGCATAGATACCCCCTACAAGTAGTGGCACGAAGATTGAGCTTTTGAGTTAGTTAGTTAGGCCCTGTAGCTAGTCAGGGGGGAGGTTTCATTTGATCAGACTGTTTGTTTTTTAATGGTATTCACGCTTCATTGTCCCAGCATAGGTTTTGTTTGTTTTGTAGGCCTGTGTCGTATGGCACTTTGTTTGTGAGTGCGGCTCACTTTGTTTAGGCCACTGTGTGCACTATGGCACTCAGTTTTGAGCAGCAGAAGGAACTTCTGATACGGCAGCACAGACGAGAGTTGGCTTTACAAGAGGCAAAGCAAGAGGCAAAGCACAGACAAGAGTTCGCTTTGGAGGAGATTAGGCAGAAGGCTGAGCTTGCCGAATATATAGATCTGCAGCATAGGGAGCTGGATTTATGGTTTTCTCCTCGTCCACCATTGTCTGTGTTCCCTGTTTCTGTGCCTAACATTTCTCTCATTTCAGGTTTGGGAAGTGGTGTTATGCAGAGAGGTGTGCACGCTGGGTTGCCTGTAGTTGGTGTGGACATCGACCTGGGTAACAATCTTGCTGGGGTGCGGGTGTGGGCCGAGGGGCCTCTCCCAAGTGTAGTCACCCCAGACTCTCCTAGTCCAGCACCCCAAGACTCTCCTAGTCCAGAACCACAAGACTCTCCTAGTCCTATGTTTGACGGTGTTGACAATGACAACATATCAAATGTTGTCATTGAGCATCCAGCCTGTGCAGTGGCACAGGAAATGACAGCAACGTGTGATGCGCAGGGGGTTGCCCGAGGCGCGGATGTTGAGTCTGTTCATCTTAGTTTGGTTCTGCCTGACCCATTTCAGTCCATGTCACAGTCTGATTTGGCTACAGGGGTGGAAATTGATCCAGCTTGGGAAACACTGTTAGATACAGCCGTGCCATTTTAGAATATGGATGAGGCAAATGTTATCTCAAATGTTATTGCCAAAGGCGGAGATGCATTAACATGTGATCATGTGGACCTCCTGACGCCCACCACCTTTTGCCCATCTGAAGGGGGGGGGGAATAATGGGGAATGCATTAATGTTTCTTTCTGTTCCACCTCTCCAGTGGCCGTTCCTGAGGAGGGACTGCCATTGCTCCTACTGGCTTCCAGAGAGGTCGCCCAGGAGGTCACAGGGTTTAGCCTTGATGACCTGAGGTTTGGTGAGAAAGTTGGTGGTCCCATGACTATTCAGAGTGAGATGGTTGGGAAGGAGAAAATGAAAACGGAAAAAAAGAGAAAGGAAAAGAGAACTGGAAAAAGAAAAAAAGAGAAGATATAATCTCTTTATGGTCGTTGTGCTGAGATGGAGGATGTTGTTGTGCCCGCAACTTTCCAGCACCTGATGACATGCGTCTGGGCATGGTTGACCGTTTAAGTTTACGTCTGGGCATGGTTGACCATTTAAGTTTATGGCGACCTTATAGGGTTGACTATTGTTTTTTTTTTGTATTTAATTTTTTTATTATTTTTTAAACAAACATATAAACAAACATGACGACACACGATAAGATATACAAGCATTAATTGTCAGGGCACATCCAATGAGATCACATTTTAGTTAGTTGTCTTATATAAGATATACCCCTAATACCCGTTATCTAAAAAACCTACACACATATGCTTAGCTCGAACCCCCCCCTCCCGGACCCCACCTTGAGAAGTACCTCCACTATCCCTCGCACCTAACCAGACACTACCATTATAAGCTAGCTTTTATTCTCTCCACCACTTCTAACCACATTAACATTTTGGATTCATTGAGACCCAGAATTCTTGCTGTAGATATTTCATGGTAAATTACATCGAGATATGTAAGAAACCAAACTTTACGGCACATTTTTTCCGGTTGAAACCAGCGTGATGCGATCAGCTTTTTGGCTACTGTGATACCCGATAAAACCAATCTCTTTAGCTGTGGATTCACTGCAAACTCAAAAACATCATTCAATAGTAATACCGAGGGGTGTACAGGTATATTCCAAGATACGAGTTTTGATATTTGTTGGGTCACATCTTTCCAGAATGCCTTAACTGGTGAGCAGTCCCAATACATGTGCATAAATGTCCCTTCGTCCCCATTTGTACATTGGGTGCATTTGGAATCTTGTTTAAGCCCCATTCGGCACAGTCTTATAGGAGTCAAGTATGTCCTGTGAATATAGTTAAGATTGATTTGTTGATGATCCGGGTTCCTTGATGTAAGTCGGACATTTGCCCAGGCTCCTTGCCAATCAAAGTCATTTTCCAGGTCTGGTATATCCCTCCTCCAGACAGAGTCTAGTTGGAGGGTTTCATACGAGGACGTTAGTAATTGATGATAAAATTCTGAAACAAAACCTCTCGATGTCTCTCTTGCGTAGACGAATTTGTGGTATCTGTGGTGTTCAATTGGTCTGTCTAATGGAACACCGTGAGACTTCAAACATAGCTCTAACTGTTTGTGAAAAAGCCATGTGGACTTGGTGAGATTAAATTTTTTGCGTATTTCTTTATCACTACAAAAACCCTGTTTGTTAAAAACATCCCCTAATGAGTGTATGCCTTGCTCTTCCCATATAGGGAATCTTATAGGTCGTTTTCCAATTAAGAGTGCATTGTTATTGAATAAGGGAGTATGATTGTGCCATTTTTGTGGGTTAGGATTTTTTTTTTGTGATTCACGCCATATCCGGATCGCATGAGTAATTATGGGGCCAAATTTTCGTTCACAGTGCTTGATTGGTAGTTTAGTGTATGCTATGTCCTTCAGTCTATGTGGGGCTACTATGTTTTCTTCTATTTTTCTCCAGGATGCTAATGCTTGGGAGTCAAACCATGTTGTCAATGGACTTAATGTGTACGCCTTAAAATATAGGAAAAAATCTGGAAATGCCATGCCACCATCTGCTTTATTTCTCTGTGCGGTGGATCTTTTTATACGTGGTGGTTTGTTATTCCAAATAAATTTGTATGTGGAGGAGTGTAATCTTTTCCAGTAACCCTCTGGAGGGGGTAACGGTAGCATTGAACTGAAGAAGTTGATTTTAGGTAGTACATCCATCTTAACTATTGATATCCGTGCTTGTACTGTGTTTAAGTTTTGCCCATCTATCAAGGTCGTCTTTGATTTTGTTTTGGATTTTTGTGTAGTTGTGCTTCACCGTTTGTCTTATGGTAGGGAATATTTCCACTCCCAAGCATCTGAAATGTTTTACCATCGGTATCTGTCCTGGGAGGGTTGTATCTTTTTTTGCAGGGGTGTTAAGTGGAAGGAAAGCCGACTTCGGCCAATTTATCTTAAATCCCGATAAATCACCAAAGTCCTCAATCAACTTGAGCAGATGAGGCAATGTGGTGTTGGGGTTTTGCATGAACAATATTACATCGTCCGCATATAAACAAATTTTTTGTTGTGTGCCCTTGACTATTGTTTTGATGTGCATCACCTTTTAACATTCTGTTCTTCTCGTCTCGTTTGCTCCCCCAATCTCTTCTGTCTCTTGTTCTCTTAATTTGCTTCTTAGGATCCTATGTTGCAGAGAGCGGAGGCAGGAGGGTGAGGGGAAAGGGTGACCGGTCCGCAGGGGTGTTGGAGATTTGTGGTGTTTTGTTTAACCCTTAATTGTACCCTTAATTCTTTGACTGTTGTATTATAAGCCTAGGGCTATTTTGATAATGCACAAAGAGGCCTAACCCGAGGCCTAACCCTTAACCTATGTGGGGTATGCTTGATAGGTTGGTTGGAAACGCCATTTAGCTCTGTAGATAAAATATCCCTTTTTGGCCCATGTGTTTGATTGTTGACTTTTGTGCTTTGTAATTTGTATTTGTGTGCTCCTCTGGTGTGCAACTCTTGTTTTGTCTGTTCCCCAATCCCTACTGTCTCCTGCTCTCTTAAAATAGCTACCTAGGGCCCTATGTTGCTGAGAGCGGAGGCAGGATGGTGAGGGGAATGGGTGAAGGGTAAACCTATGTTGAATTTGGGAAAAAGTATTATTGTTACATTTGGGTTAGTCACTTATAAATAAAAATGTAATTTGTTAACAGGGTAGAACCCTTGTCTTTAGGGGGAGGGTGTGACGACCCCCACTCTACCTGCAATGGGGAGTCTTCTGACTCAAAGAGCAGGTTGGAGTGGGTAGGTCGTTACCCCAATTTGAATCACCTGTGCAGTGCAGAGAGCTGCCTGCACACACAGTATATATGTTTCCCTTGTCTAAACCCTTCTGTCTGCTTCTCCCATCTGCTTTTCCACTTCAGACACCACAGGTTGTATCGGCCACCAAGTGAACCATCTTGGGATCCTTATCCATTCTGATACATACCTATTTGTTTATGCTTTTGTTTAATCAATTATTGTTTTTAGATAGGATTAAATAAATAAATTCTTTGTTAACCTGAACTCTCATGTGTTGACTTCCTTTATATGACAAACCTCTTCTGGTTCGTCATATAATCTAACATCCCAACAGGCCACCTTGTTTATGGTTTGATTCAGTTTTAGTAGAATGTGAAAGACATGAATGATGTGACATACTATAAAATCAGTTTATTTACAGTGCAATGAAATAGTTCTGGATTACTGTACAGTTCAAAGTAATGTTTACCTTCTGTTGGTATCCACAGTTTAAAACCTGAGTCTTCCCTCTTGTATCAGTAAACACAATGGGTTTGATAAGCGATTGTTTTGATAATCAACCATGTGAGAAATTACTGCATATCAAGTGCAATGCTGCATATTTCCATCTCTAGATTCCACATACTATAAATACTGCCAACAATGTAGAATGCATTACAGTTACCAGGAATGGAAAGATCGTCTACATAACTTCAACGACATTGATCTACCCTTGTGCCTTTACTTTAGGAATGTTACAGGTTAGAAACTGGCTGACAACTTATTAAATGTACATGGAAATTTGAGGCTCTTACAGATTGAAACTTTATTAACAGATGCAGAATACAATACAGTACGACTCAAGACACAGAACATGAGTATGCAAAATAAAAAATTAACACAGATTTGAGGGCGAATAGAGTTACGAGGTTTAGACAGATGATCTGTTTAATGCTTTCTCTTTTACAAGTCGATTATTCATTTCGATATAGAATATTCGTTGACAGCCGTACAAGTACAATTAGTTATTGCACACTACCCCTGAGTGGAACATGGTAAGCCAAACTTTCCCCCACTGTACCGAAAACCCGTACCGAACTTCAAAACAGAGGTACGTACCGAACCGTGGGTTTTGTGTACCGTTACACCATTTCCCATTGTTTACTTTGTAAAACCACACACACATGGAGGATGATCTACAGAGTTGATTTATAAAAAATTTAAAATGATATCCTGTTTTCGTGGAAACATGTGCCAAACCTTGTCATACCATTGCCATTGTGTGAATGAATGAATGAATGAATAAATGAAAACTTTATTTAACAGATTGCAGAATGGGTACAATACAGTACGGCTCAATACACACAATTGTTAAGGGGATGCAGACCAGTTTCTCCGGTGGTGGTGCTGTTTGTCTTGGGTTGTCCAGACAACACGAGGCACTCTTGGTGGTGGCTGGTTGCCAAGGCAACCTTGGTTTCGGATCCTCAGCGGTTTGGGAGCGCTTGATTTCGTCTAGGCTCGGTGGAGTCTGGCTCCCCTGCTGCGAGGCGATCGTCTATCATCGTCTGTGTCCATAGCTCTGTGCGTGTCCGGCTCGGCTCTCGAGTCTCCGGTTCTCCAGCTCCTTCTGTCTCCGGGTGTGTGTGTGTGTCCGTCTCCATCAGCCCTCCTTAAAAAGGATAGACTTTCCCCCAGAGCCCCCGGAGACGTACGTCCCCCAGGGCTCGGGCTTCTCCTATTGGCTAAAGGATCTCCCCGCTGAGTGACACGTCAGCCTGGTCTGGTGACACAACGTTACACAGTAGAATCCGACTGGCTGTTAGCCGTTTTCTATTCCACCATCTCACCTGGGAATCCTTACAGCTCCTCTCTCCGTGAACAGATAATTGCATACGTCCTTTCAACAGAAAACAGAATACTTGGTCTCTGACCAACCGACAAGAAGTCCTGTGTCATGGTTTCTTTCATCCCCATTATTTAAGAGCCATTCCCCATTGTGACCACCGTTCTCCTAATAGTTCTAAGAGTTATGCCTACATGCAACCCACGAAATTGCCCCACTAAATGTTTCCATCCTACTGATGGTTTGTCCATTCTCCCAGCAATAACCTCCTCTTTAATCCCTATCTTAGCTTAAACCCTAATTTACTACCTATGTTTTATTATTTGGTTCACTTGTTGTCAACTTTTCATGCCTGCCAAACCTATTATCCAATGTGATTTTGTATGACAGCTCACTTGTAGTTAAGTATGCTAGGCATTAATTCTAGAATGTATTTAACTCTATTTGGTTTTTCTAGTGTCCAATGTAGATCATGTTTGATACCTAACTGAATGTTTCTGAAACTCCCTTGCTTCTAAACTAACCTTTAGTCGATTATGTGATAATTGTACTGTTTAATTTTCTATACTCTGAAACCTAGTCTCTGACCAGCTGTCGTAGCCGGGATTTACCCTCCAGTCCTTAAGGGCCCAACGGCTGGTCAGCTATTGTCTACAAGACCTCTGCGCTTTGACCCTTTTACGCTTTGACCCTTTTAACCTCCTTCCAGTTAAGAGTACCCTCCTCCCGTTCGGATGCACTCCTTGCCCTACTTAGATGCACCTCTCCCCAAATGAGTTTAGGTAGTCCGCTACGTCGGTACAACCGGCTTCTCAGGGCCGCCTTGCCCGACGCCGGCCCCTCTCCCCCAACAGAGATGCAGGTCTCCACTTCCGTAGTACCTCTCAGCCACTCAGTTTTGAAACCTACGGTCTGATCCCCACCCCACTTGCTATGGGAATGGAAACTTTGACCGTTTTCACCAGCCTGGCCTGTTCACAGCAGGTGCTGTGCCCCCTCCGGTGCACTGCCCCACTTCTAGGTTTGGACCGTCGTCCACCTACCACCCAGTGCCCACATATACATTACATGCGACGTTACCTGGGCCGACTAGACGGTAACACAGTAAGATGTTGGTCATCTTGCCAGACACGAGGGCCATTCAGTATCTCCCTTGCTTACTATAGAGAGGATTTAACGTGCCCAGGGAATCTTCCGATTCCACCGCCGCCTGCTGAAGACTAGAGGTTCGGGGTGCCTACCCCCTCCCTAACCTCCACAATCTCTGAGCCTTCAAATTCTAGGTTTCATCATCCTACAGAATGTATCCCCCTCCCCCCAGATCTTGTTCATGCCTGTTCTAAAGATAATACCTGACTCTCTAGTCTCCTACCAAATTGGGTTCGACCGTGGGGGAGAATTATTCTCCTTTTGGCCTGGTGCCAGCTGACACCAGTTCTCCCGAAGCCCCTGTGGCCCCTCTGCCAAATCAGCATTTCGTCTAATCATTTTGTACAGTTTCATTGATATTTTTACATGTTTTATCTAGATAATATACGACAAAGCTTACCGTAACAATCTTAACAAAAATATAAAATAAAACCCATATATCTTTATATGACAAATATGAAAATAAACACATTAGAGTAACATGTAACTTTGCTGTGTTACAATCACACCAGCCAGCCTGAACTTATATAGCTGAACTGGTGTGGATTAGCTACACTGTACAAGGCTATTAAACATACAGCCTTTCATTTCCGACTAAAATCATATAAAACGTTTGCAAAAGAAACAGACAAAAACATCTCCATACCTGTGTAACATAGATCCAACATACAAAGGTATTAGATTTGGTGTGCAGTGACTTCCTCCACCTTCTGACAAAAGATAAGAATGACAAAACGTCAGCTGTGTGTGAATACACGTAATGAGAAACCGTGCGAACATAACAGTGAGTTTATGCTAGTTACCAAATGATAAATTAGCCCATCAAGACTAGACTGATATAGAATGGTTTGTGATCTTGGATTCGAACAGGATGTACACAGGATGAGTAGAATATTTAACTGAACATGTAGCCATAAGTAGATAATGTTTAAAGCACAAATTACGACTTTTATCAATGTTTATCAGGCGGACATTAACAACGTGGCTCACCTTAATTGCATATCCAAAGCAACAGAACGTGAGCCAGGTTTGATCGTGCATAATGATGTCGTCACGCAATGTCACAATGGTGCGTTCAGCATCCACACCATATCCCAAAACAACACAGGTGACACCACAGGTAAGAGATCACGGTGGTGCGTTCAGCATCCACAACAAAACAAAGGTAGGAGATTCCAACAAAACAATGAAAAAGGGTGTTTTGGCGAAATTCACAAGGGGAACATATTAACCTGTTACACATGGTTACAGCTCAGACTGCATTAAGCCCTCTGGCATCTGAACATTCAAGAGGGGATGTGTCTAAAACTGAACATTTAAATGGATGGAATATTGTAGTGACGGGGCTGCTCACAGTTGTAGCTAACACTTTTGTGTGACATTATTTAACCATCTGGGTCAAGTTTAGACCATTGGAAGGGCACCAATGGGCACGTCCTCTCGCTTTTGCTACTCAAAAGGGCACTTTAGGTTTAGTGCGATGTTTTCAACTGTGGGGGCACATGGTCAAGTTTAGACCATTGGAGAGGCACCAATGGGCATGTCCTCTAATTTTTGACACTCAAAAGGGCATTTTAGCCCAATATTTTCAACTGTGGGGGCACATGGTCAAGTTTAACCATTGGAGGGGCACCAATAGGGCACGTCCTCTCGCTTTTGCCACTCAAAAGGGCACTTTAGCGCGATATTTTAAACTGTGGGTGGGGGCACATGGTCACGTTTAACCATTAGAGGGGCACCAATAGGGCACATCCTCTAATTATTTCCACTTAAAACGGCACTTTTGCATGACATTATTTAACCATCAGAGCACATGGTCAAGTTTAGACCATTGGAGGGGCACCAATAGGGCACACCCTCTAATTTTTCGCCACTCAAAAGGGCACTTTAGCGCGCGTTTTTCAACCGTGGGGGCACCGGGGGGGGGGGGGGGGGGGGGGGGCGAAGCTTGCTGTATTACCTACCTCACACACAGCAGTAGGATGCAGGGTTACAGCTCAGACTGCATTAAGCCCTCTGGCATCTGAACATTCAAGAGGGGATGTGTCTAAAACTGAACATTTAAATGGATGGAATATTGTAGTGACAGGGCTGCTCACAGTTGTAGCTAACACTTTTGTGTGACATTATTTAAGCATCTGGGTCAAGTTTAGACCATTGGAAGGGCACCAATGGGCACGTCCTCTCGCTTTTGCTACTCAAAAGGGCACTTTAGGTTTAGCGCGATGTTTTCAACTGTGGGGGCACATGGTCAAGTTTAGACCATTGGAGGGGCACATCCTCTAGTTTTTTCACTCAAAAGGGCACTTTAGCGCGATATCGCTAGTGGTTGCTCTGCTACAAACACAGTAGAGCAGCTGTGTGCACATCCAACCTGTTTTAGGCCAGGTGCAGGATAAAACTAAATGTGACTGAAGGAAAAATTGCAATGAACTGACCGACACAATTGACAACTATAAGCAATGCAATGCTCAGAGAGAGAGAGCGAGAGAGAGAGAGAGAGAGAGAGAGAGAGAGAGAGAGAGAGAGAGAGAGAGAGAGAGAGAGAGAGAGAGAGAGAGAGAGAGAGAGAGAAAGAGAGAGAGAGAGATCAAACCAAATCCAATGTAATAAAAAAAGTCAACCAACGAACTCGATTCTTGTACCGGATCTCCTCTCTGGTAAACAAGAATACCCTGAAGACTCTAGCAGGAGCACTCATTCAAGGGTACTACGACTATGCTTGCACCTCATGGTACCAAAGCACCTCAAAGGCACTAAAAAACTAATTACAAACATCTCAAAACAAGCTAGTCAGACTACTGCTTGACCTGACTCCTAGAACCCACCTCACCCCTGCCCACTTTGACAACCTAGGATGGCTTAGAGTAGACGACAGAGTACAGCAACTTGCAATGGGCCTGGTCTACAAGATACACTACGCGACCAAGGTACCCATGTACATGTCAAAATACTTCCCAAAGGTCAGTGAATACTACGATCACAACACCAGAGGCAGCTCCACAAATCATGTTAAACCCAGATTCGGCTCAAACAAGGGACTAAACACGTTTCGCAATTATGCCACATCAATGTGGAACGCCCTACCCAAAGCTGTAAAGGAATGTGAATCACTACCCACTTTCAAAAACACTCTCAAAAAACACCTACGGGAGACTGCAATTCGAAACTGGCCCCCACAAATGTCCTAACCCAGGTGTACAGTAAATTACCAAGTATGGCTTTGTCAGTATTCCAATGTACAGTGTACAGTGTCCCCCCCCCCACCTCCAATGTACAACCCCCACCCACCCCCACCCCACCCACCCACCCCCACCCCACCCACCCACGCTCCTCCAATGTACAGTTTCTACGTCAAATGTATATGGTGTAGTGACTACAGTATTGGTTCGTGTTCATCTTCTGACTATGTTGTGTAGTGGGAGGGAACTAATGATCTGGCACCGGGCGCCAGAGGGGACATCTATTTAGGTTGCACTGGTTGTTATTCATTCATGGCTGTGCTGGGATTCATGTGCTGGTGTTCTTGTTTACTGACGTGGCTTTGTACATTAAACAAGCATTACGTTACCTCCGTTTATTCCTCTTTCCTCCGGGCACTACACTGGTGACCCTGACGTGGATTTTTGTTACGGCGGATTGTGTACAATAATCAGCGACGAACATTCTTTCAAAATGTCCGGACGAGGAAGACGTTCTGGCCATCGGCAGCCATCACCGTCCCCTGTCAGGGAAGCGCAGGGTGCGCGCGCGCCCACGATCAAACTACCTGAGTTCTGGGAGGCGGCTCCGGCTGCATGGTTTGCTATTGTGGAGGCAAACTTCAACAAGAGCAACGTGGATGACGACGACGACCGGTACAACCACACGGTGGCAGTGTTGGGCAGCTCCACCGCAGCTCGAGTGGTGGGTTTTTTGTCTGATCCCCCGGCGACGAACAAATATGAGCGCCTCAAGACCCTACTGCTAGATACATTTGAACTGTCCGCTGCAGAGAGGGTGCGCCGCTTATTTTCTATGTCGGAATTGGGAGACGAGAGACCTTCTGCCCGCATGGAGAGGATGCTGAATCTGCTGGGGAGAGAAGACCCCATGATCCTCTTTACGGAGCTGTTCATGCGCACGCTGCCGGCACAAGTGAGGATGGCACTGGCCAACACCGACATCGTGGGCCCCCGCGCCCTGGCCAGGGAGGCGGACCGTTTCGTTTTGGCCATGCCTCAGCGGTCCACCGACCTGCTCGCTCCCGCGACCGCCCCGCCACCGGACCGTCGCAGGAGAGCGAGGGATGACGCCAGGCCTTCTGGTCAGCACGGTAACGCAGCGGGCCATTGCTTCTTCCATGCCACGTTTGGCGCCAAGGCCAGACGGTGCCGCTCACCCTGCACCTTCGGACCTACGGGAAACGGCGGGGCCGGCGCTCAGTAGTGGCCCTGAGCGCTGGCGTAACCAACAGGCTGCTCTTCATCCGAGACACCGCCTCTGGTCGCAGTTTCCTTTGCGACACGGGTGCCCAGTGGAGCATCATTCCGGCAGAGAGGTCGGATGTGGCAAAAGAAGAGCGCGGTCCGCAGTTGGCGGGCGCGGACGGCACGCCCATCCGCTCTTACGGCACAAGGGCGGTGGACGTATGCTTCGGAGGACAATGTTTTTCGTGGGATTTTGTCGTTGCGGCTGTCACGTTCCCCCTCCTTGGCGCGGATTTTTTGTGCGCCCACAACCTGCTGGTGGACGTGGGGAACAAGCGCCTGGTCAACTCGCAGACTTTCGCTTCCTTTGCATGTACGCAGGGGGAGGCCATCTACGGCGGGTGGTCCAATACACTCGCCGAAAGTGACCAGTACCTTCGGCTGCTCGCTGAGTTCCCCGACCTGGGCAAGCCCACTTTTTCCTCGCCCACGGTGAAACACGGGGTGGAGCACCACATTGAGACCAGTGGGCCGCCCCTCTACGCCAGGGCCAGACGCCTCAACCCGGAGAAGCTGGCCGTCGCCAGGGCGGAGTTTGCGCACATGGAGCGGGTGGGCATCGTTCGGCGCTCGAACAGCCCTTGGGCGTCTCCCCTGCACATCGTTCCTAAGTCAGACGGTGGGTGGCGCCCATGTGGGGACTACCGCCGCCTCAACGACGCGTCCAAGCCTGACCGCTACCCGGTCCCGCATGTCCAGGACTTTGCGGCGAACCTGGCAGGCAATCGCTTCTTCTCGAAAGTGGACCTGGTACGGGGGTACCATCAAGTGCCGGTGCACCCCGAGGACGTCCCCAAGACGGCCGTCGTCACGCCCTTTGGGCTTTTCGAGTTCTTGCGAATGCCGTTCGGCCTGAAGAACGCGGCGCAGACCTTCCAACGCCTCATGCACTCGGTGCTCCGGGACCTGCCATTCCTCTTCGTCTACTTGGACGACATCCTCGTAGCGAGCGCCACTGAGGAGGAGCACCTGTCCCACCTCCGAACCCTGTTCTCACGGCTCAGCCAGCATGGGCTGATCATCAACCCGGCGAAGTGTGAGTTCGGGCGGGGCGCCATCGACTTCCTCGGGCACCGGGTCTCCGCAGAGGGGGTGACCCCCCTCCCCTCGAAGGTGGAAGCTGTCGCCGCGTTTCCGCGCCCCCGCACAGTCAGCGAGCTCAAGGGGTTCATCGGGATGGTGACTTTTTATTATCGTTTCCTCCGCCACATCGCTCACATCCTGCGGCCTCTGTACGACGCCCAGAAGGGCAAGACGATGAAGCAGCCGGTGGACTGGACGGCGGAGCGGGTCAAGGCTTTTCAAGACACCAAGGAGGCCCTGGCCCGTGCTGCCATGTTGGCCCACCCCTCGCCCTCGGCGCCCACCGCTCTCACCACGGACGCCTCTGATTTTGCTGTGGGAGCGGTGTACGAGCAGTGGGTTGGGGACGCCTGGCAGCCGCTTGCCTTCTTCAGCCGCCAGCTGTCGCCCAGGGAACAGAGGTACAGCACGTTCGACAGGGAGCTCCTCGGGCTGTGGCTTGCTGTCAGGCACTTCCGTTTCTTGCTGGAGGGACCCGAGTTTACGGCCTACGTGGACCATAAGCCGCTCACGCACGCCATGTCCAAGGCGGCGGAGCCGTGGTCCGACCGCCAGCAGCGCCAGCTCGCCTACGTGTCCGAGTTCACCACGGACATCCAGCACGTTGCTGGGAAGTCCAACCAGGTGGCAGATTGTCTCTCCAGAGCGGTGGTCGGTGCGGTGCAGCTGGGTTTGGACTACGTCAGCATGGCTGCGGACCAGGCCGCCGATCCTGCCGTCCAAGCTCTCAAGTCGTCGGACACTGGACTGCGCCTGGAGGAGGTGGTGTTCGGTGACGCGGGGGCTACGCTCTTGTGCGACGTCTCCATGGGTCATCCACGGCCGGTGGTCCCCGCCAACTGGAGGCGCCCTGTCTTCGAGGCCATACACAGCTTGTCTCACCCTGGCAGGAAGCCGTCCTCGCGACTGGTGTCGGAGAAATTTGTGTGGCAGGGGCTCAAGAGGGATGTGAGAGCCTGGGTCGACACGTGCACCGCCTGCCAGCGCGCCAAGGTGCATCGGCACATCAAGGCCCCCCTGGAACAGTTCTCTGTGCCCGAGCGGCGGTTCGACCATGTCAACGTGGACCTGGTGGGACCGCTGCCCCCCTCGCACGGATACAACTACCTTTTCACCATGGTGGACAGGACGACTCGCTGGCCGGAGGCGGTCCCGCTCTCCTCAACGACGGCCCCCGACCTGGCCCGGGCATTCATCTCGGTGTGGGTCTCCCGCTACGGCACCCCGGCTGATCTCTCCTCTGACCGTGGCTCACAGTTCACTTCGGAACTGTGGGCGGCGGTGGCGGAGAGTCTGGGGGTCAAGCTCCACCGTACGACCGCCTACCATCCGCAGGCAAATGGGCTCTGCGAGCGTTTTCATCGCTCCATGAAGGCCGCCCTTCGAGCCAGCCTCACGGACGGCGACTGGCTGGACAAGCTCCCGTGGGTCATGCTGGGGCTCAGGACGGCGCCAAAGGAGGACCTCCAGTCGTCGTCGGCCGAGCTGGTTTTTGGACAACCGCTACGGGTCCCCGGTGACTTTATTCCCAGGTCGACAGAGCCCTGGTCTGCCGCTGCTCAGCGCGCCTCGCTGCTGGACAGCGCCAGGACTTTCGTCCCGGTCCCGACTACGCAGCATGGGGTCCCTACGTCGAGGGTGCCCCCGGAGCTGCACTCGGCGAGGTTCGTGTTCATCCGTCACGATGGCCACAGGACTCCGCTACGCCCTCCTTACGACGGACCCTTCCGCGTCATCGAGGCCGGGGCCAAGAACTTTGTGGTCGACGTGGGGGGTAGGCCTGAGTGTGTTTCCGTGGATCGCCTCAAGCCGGCACACTTGGACCTTGAACTGCCCCTGGACTTGGCCCTGCCGCCGCGCAGGGGCCGGCCCCCGGTCCTGCCTCCCCTGCCACGCCGGGGCCATTCCCCCCTGCGACCCCTCGGACCCCCCGCCGCTCGTGAGCGTCTGGTCACTGACCCCCATCCTGCTCGGCAGGAGGATGTGACGGACGCTGTCACACCCCCTCCCGCACCTCCTGACGTTACCTACAGTCGTAGGGGCCGGGCCATACGCCCTCCTCACCGTGAGGATTTCGTATATTGAGGTGAACACTGGGGGGGCTGGTGTAGTGACTACAGTATTGGTTCGTGTTCATCTTCTGACTATGTTGTGTAGTGGGAGGGAACTAATGATCTGGCACCGGGCGCCAGAGGGGACATCTATTTAGGTTGCACTGGTTGTTATTCATTCATGGCTGTGCTGGGATTCATGTGCTGGTGTTCTTGTTTACTGACGTGGCTTTGTACATTAAACAAGCATTACGTTACCTCCGTTTATTCCTCTTTCCTCCGGGCACTACAATACACTCTTTTTCTGGACACTTTTGTATCACAAACAGTACTGTATTTGCAAATCTGATATGTCATAAATGTATAGATGTCATGTAGCATTACTGTCTATCTGTATGTCATGTATGTCATATTATGTTATGATGAATTGAAAATGGGGGACCCTGATGTAAACAAGACGAAAGTCTTTCTCTGGTCTGCATCCCCTTAACAATTGTATGTATTGAGCTGTACTGTACTGTACCCATTCTGCAATCTGTTAATACACTTTTCAATCAATCAATCAATCCAAGCCACGAAGACCCGCCTCAAACCTAGTCCAAGCCACGAAGCCCCGCCCAGACGTTGGGCTTGCGGCTCTGCAGATATACCCTACTAAAAAAATACACACTTTCCGGATTTCTACGAGGTGAGTTGAGGCTCCGCCTGATAAACGCTTATAAAAGTTGTCATTCGTGTTTTAAACGTTATCTACTTGTTGCTACATGTTCCGCAAAACATTCCACTCATCCTGTGTACATTGTGTTCGGATCCAAGACCACTAACCCACTTTGTATTAGTTTAGTCTGGGAGAAAGTAGGCTAATGCTAGCTCCTGTACAGCTAGCTACTAGCTCCTGTTAGCTCTCTCTCCTCTCAGCTCCAGAGCTCCAGCTGACTGCAGTCAAGTTCTGTTCTGTTGATCAGCTGGAACCAAGCTGCTTCACACCAAACCCAGTGATGTGCATCTGATGTGTGGAACACAGGTATGGAGATGTTTGTGTCTGTTTCTTTTCAACACGTTGTTCTATGTGGAATGAAAGGCTGTAGGCCTAGTAGCCTTCTAGCTAATCCACACCAGTTCAGCTATATAAGGTGAGTCTGGCTGGTGTGATTGTTATTATAATAACAAAACACAGTTACATGTTGTTCTAAGGACACTAAAGCCCTATTTGAATGTTAAGAATGATACTGTGTGATTATAATGTGTTTTATTTTCATATTTGTTATTGAAGTGAATATGGGTCATTTAATATTTTTGATTGTTTATGGAATTTAATTTAGTTTTTTGCCAAACAGAATATATACAGTATATTAGTGTAATTTGTAACACAGTATTTTGGGATGCCTATGAGGTGAAACCAAGCAACTGCACACTGTCGGGACTGGAACCTTTTTGAGAACCCGATCGGTAATAATGATTTAAAAAGAAGTGAAGAATGAAACACTTTTGAGGTAGTTTATTATATAAAAATGAATGAACAAGGTATAAAAGTAGATACGATATAAAAAGTGGAATAAGCAATAATTCTAGTAATTTAAACACACAGTATCGACCGGCCGGTCGGTGTGTTCCTCTCAAGTCAAAAAAGCAGAAGAAGTGTGTCCTGGCTTCCTCCCCCGAACCCTTTTTCACTCTCCTCCCCATGACACGTCATATAATTGGTGTGTGTGTGTCTGCGTGTGTGTTGGTGTGTGTGTGTGTGCATGCTGGTGTGTGTGTCTGCGTGTGTGTTGGTGTGTGTGTGTGTGCATGCTGGTGTGTGTGTCTGCGTGTGTGTTGGTGTGTGTGTGTGTGTGCTGTGTGTTGGTGTGTGTGTGTGTGCATGCTGGTGTGTGTGTCTGCGTGTGTGTTGGTGTGTGTGTGTGTGCATGCTGGTGTGTGTGTCTGCGTGTGTGTTGGTGTGTGTGTGCTGTGTGTTGGTGTGTGTGTGTGTGTGTGTGTGTTGGTGTGTGTGTGTTGGAAAGGGAGGATTTATTGATATGTGTCTTATGTTTAGTACTTTAAACTTTACTTGGCCCCGTCCCCTAATCTCGGGGTAATCTTAGTCAAGTCATAATTTAGTTACTTGTGGCATTTCGTGTCAAATTAATTGAGTTAAAGCTATTGCTCCAACTCTGCGTCTTTGGAAATGAATGTGCCTTTTGTATTTTAGGCCATCGTGTGTGTGAGTATTTATGGTCTGATTAAGATCTTTATACTCTTGTCTGTGCCACAGTGAGAGAGGGGGAGAGAGAGCCAAGAACCCAGGACCTGGCTACATGATTTATACATGTACCCATAGAATGTATCTGCCATTATTTTCATGATTATATATGTCATAATCTGACAACACCAAACCTAATGATTGTGCATCTGATGTGTGTCACACAGAGACCTCCAGTCAATGAGCCTGATACCCAGTACTGCCTCCTGCCTGATTCATGGTCTGGTTTTATTCTTAATCCCAGAGGGGAAACATGGTTTGCCACCAGAGCGAATACAAATACACAAACAAGAAACAATTACATACAGTACAAATGACACAACACAGTAAATAGAAGATGATTGATTGATTGAAAAGTTTATTAACAGATTGCAAAATGGGTACAGTACAGTACAGCTCAATACATACAATTGTTAAGGGGATGCAGACCAGAGAAAGACTTTCGTCTTGTTTACATCAGGGTCCCCCATTTTCAATTCATCATATGACACACACGACATACAGATAGACAGTACTGCTACATCTATACATTTAATTATGACATACCAGATTTGCAAATACAGTACTGTTTGTGATACAAAAAGTGTCCAGAAAAAGAGTTATATACATTTGACGTAGAAACTGTACATTGGAGGAGGTTCGGTAGGTGGGGTGGGCAGGGAACAAAATAAGTACCCGCCAAGCGCCAATGGCGGGCAGATTTAAGGTTTGGCGAGTAACAATGAGAGGTCTGCCCGCCACCTGGCCGGTAACAAAATAGTTCATATCGATACTCTTATTTTGAAAATCCTGTGGCGGGTCTCATTTCCGCCCCAAGCGCAGCTCCAGCTATAATATCTATGGCTCCGGCAGCTAGCAACGTTCGGTTCATATCGATACTCTTATTTTGAAAATCCCGTGGCAACTCGGCGTCATATCCGCCCAGTCCGTGCTTCTGCTGGCATTAAGCAGAGCAGGGCTACACAGCAGTGCGCCTATTTTGCGACCCGAAATAAGTTTTTTTTTTTCTAACATGCTTTGCATCGTCACCATTCCTTTATGCCCACATCGCCCGAAATTAACGTTACGTTAGCAAGCTAATCCTGACCAGAGGCAGAGCCATAGAGAACAGCAGAAAGTGTGGACTGGGGAAAGGGAAATGGGGGGGGGGGGGGGGGGCACTCTCCCTTTTTCTCTGTGTGTGTGCGCGTTTGGAAAGACGATGAAGTCAGGAGTATATTATAGTAAATTGAGGATTACTGAGGATGGACAGATAATGTTGATATTCAAATATAAAAAAAATTATAATAAATTAATTCATGATCATCATGCAACATAAAACAATTGTAGAAACGGTTTGGGAGAGGAAGGGGTTTATACATGCCCTGATGCCTCAGTGTATGGCAGTGTAAAAAGGTTGGTTGCCCTATATATATATATATATGCGGTAATTAAATATATAAATGTAAATATTATTATTATTAAATGGGTTACAATTACAAATATGTGGAAGTGGAACCATATGGAAGGAGTAAGCCTGCCGCTAAAAAGAAAACCCACCGCGCCTTTCTCAGACAAAAAAGAACGTTTCGAGAGGAGTGGACGTTTGAAGACAGACTACAAGACTACAATATGATGCAGGGTGGTGAGTTGAAACAGTGTGCGTGTGTGTCCCGACCCCACTTCTATGTTTCAATAAATTATTTGCATTTAAAACTATTAACGCTGACTCATTCCTTCAGTCAACTCAAAATTATGCTAATATTCCTTATGTTGTTTATGATATTAATTGAAAATAGCATATGAGAGTATTATATAGTAATAATAACACATGGCGATATACTAAAAAGCTATTTATAATTTTTGGCTGGTAAAAGATCTGCCTGGCTGGTAGTTTTTAAAATCTATCAGCCAAATGGGCTGGTAAGTCAAAAAGTTAATTTTGTTCCCTGGGGGTGGGGTTGGGTGGGTGGGGCTGTACATTGGAGGTGTATTTACAAAGAGCAAATAATAACATTTACAGTATCATTCATTGCAATATATACCCATCAGAAAGACAAAAGCGAGCATCATTAATAGCCTACATCGTCAACCTACTATGTAATCTTTTCTAAGTATTGCCTAAACCCAGCCCAGCATTTATCAAAGAGATGTGGTTTTTTCTTAAGATTGAACATTATTTTCTCTGATGCCATGTACGAAGAGATTTCACTAAGCCACATAGACATGGGGGGGGATTCAGCACTTTTCCACAGCATGGCAATACACTTGTTCCCAGCAATCATGGCCAATTTAATGATCCGCACCTTGCTTCTCTTATCAGGAGAGATGTCAGACATGTCTCCTAATAATTCTAATTTAGGTGTACATGGGATCTCAAACCCTGTGATCTCTTTGAGAATCTCCCAAATTGAGCCCCAGTAAGGTCTCAGTTTGTTACATTCCCAGAACATGTGGAGCAGGCTACCTGTTTCAGTTGAGCACCTAGGGCAAAGGTCAGAGATAGCGTCATTCATCCTGTGAAGTCTTTCCGGCGTAAAATAGGTTCTATGGAGAATGTTAAATTGCATACGTTTATGTCGAGTGTTATATGAAAAAGATAGTGCGGACTCACATAGTGATTCCCATTCATCTTCTTCAAAGGTACAGTCCAGGTCCCGCTCCCATTTGTTCTTGGCGTTTAGGGGTATTATTTCTGTAAAGGTCAGAAATCTATTATATGTTAATGATAGGATGCCTCTAGTGTGAATAACTCCTTTTAGAATATCATCTATGAGGAGGGGTTTTGGAAGAGTGGAGTTTCCTCCCTGACCTGTACCTATGAAGTGTCTGACCTGTAGATATTTGAAGAAATTAGAAGGTGGAAGGTGCCACGTAACTGTTCAAAGGACATAAGTATGTTATCATATATATGTATATATATATATATATGTTGTGTCTGTCCACTGTCTGTTACTTTGTTATTCCCCTCCCCCTATGTAAAGTGACCTTGGGTCCCTTGAAAGGCGCTATATAAAATGAAGTTATTATTTATCATATAGGTCCCCAAAAGTTTTAATTCCCTGAGTGTACCACTTCTTGGTGATGCCATCTCTAAGTGATTCTGATAAAGCTGGATTGTTGTGGAAGGGAGTATTCCTGTGAAATGCAATAAAGCTACCAAGATGTGTCTGAATCTCAAACCATGTTCGTGCCGTGTGTTTAATAAATGAGTTTTATTTTATTCTTCAGGGTGTGGTACTTCCTGATAAAAGGAATTCCGGCCAGCGGTACGTCCATCGTATGGCATTGTTCTATTTGTCTCCAGGCAGGGGAATTAGTCGACTCATTCTGCCAAATCCACAGAGCCCTTGTCTGTGCAGCCCAGTAATAACGTTGGAAGTCCGGGAGTTTCAGTCCACCACACTGGGGGGAATTATATAGGGTTTTAATTTGACTTCTAGGGACCTTCCTCCTCCATATGAATGCAGATATTATCCTTTGTAATTTCTTGAAAAAGTTCTTATGTATAGATGCATAACGTTTGAAAAAGGTAGAGACATTTAGGAAGGACGTTCATCTTAATGCAGTTCACACTTCCGATTAGCGAGAGAGGTAGCTGCATCCATCTATCTAGGTCCTTCTCCACTTTTTTAAGTAGTCCTTCCTATTTTTTGATCAGCAGCATAGTTAATTGCTGCTAGAGTGGTTTGTTTACCCTTGTTTTATACTTGTTATTTTGTAAAATACAATACCTTTATTTATTTTGTATTTAAATATATTAGGGCTGTCAAAATTAATGCTTTAACTTGAGATTAATTAAAATAATTTAAAGCATTAAAATAATATAATCTAGATTAATCTATGGAGTGAAAAATCTTCAATGTTCTGAACTTTCAGCAGTATATTTGCTTGTTCTTTTTTTTGCGAGAGAAACTGTATTCAAAGAAAGCTATTAAAATAGTCTTTGATACTTTCTTTGTGTTGATTTTACATTAATTTCATGATTTTACTCAAGTAAATATCTCTTACAAGCTTCCGTCTTAAGTAGAAAAATGCTATTTTTAATCTAGATTAATTATAGAAAATTGTGATATTAATTAGTTAATTATTTTTAATCTATTGACAGCACTAATATATAGATGTGTACCTTTTTTAGTTAATTTGTTAAATAAACATATTTCTTTAATAAACATAACATTGGGGCGGCTGGGTGGCGCAGTGGGTAAGGCACTCGCCACCAACGCAGGAGATACTGTTATCAAGCCCAGCTCTCGGCGTTGCTTCCGGCTTGGCCAGCCGTCGTACTAACACAATTGGGAGTGTTAGAGGGTGGGAAAGCCGGTGGGTGGGTCCTGGTCGTTGTAAACGGCGACTCCTCAGGCCTGTACACTGCGATGATATGATCGCAAATTGCCCCCTAATTTGGTCCGTGCGAGTTTAAAATAATATCTGGGGCAAGCTTGCGAGTGGTGATTTCAACCCTTCATTCGCATTTCACTCCTAAATTAATCCATACAAATTGTAGTAAAACATTAGCCTACAACCAGGGCTGTACAGTGCAATATAATGTTGCGGTTGTAATTTCATTAGACAGACCAGCGCGGACCTTTAATAACATGCAATTTAATTGACACGAGCAATGAGCTAACGGTAGCTTCTAACCAAGGTCTCCATTAGGATTATGCTAAGCTAACTAGCGATCTCTGCTAACCCTGGAAAACGGTCAAAGCGGACTCCACAAGACTAGTTCCATTCGTGAGGAAAGGGGGTGGGTTATATTGACAACGCTTGACAACAGAAGTTTAAACATAACTTCATATTTATTGGTTATTCGTTTCTGTATATCATTCAATTCCCATCTCCGTGTGTCTCCATCTCTTCCTGTTTACATTCGAGTGTGACGTCATCACCTACGGCAGCTTAGACGATCAAAACCCGAAGGGGGGCTCTCTCTCTCTCTCTCTCTCTCTCTCTCTCTCTCCTCTCTCTCTCTCTCTCTACATTCAATGATTTAAAGTAGCCAAATGTTACACACAGTATAAATACTAACTGGATAGTTGATGATATAAACATTTAATTTCATTATCTGAAATATTCTAAAATCATTAAGTCTGTGTGATTATTATTTTCTCACAGTAGTGTGTGTATATATATATATATATATATTAAGGCTGTCAAATATATCGTGTTAATATCGCGTTAACTCCCGATTCTATTAATGTCACTAATTTTTTTAACTCAAGATTAACTAAATTTTTTTTTTTTTTTTTTTAACTAGACTTCACTCAGGTGTATTATTGATGCTCTCATTGATACTATGTTTGTTTCTGAAGTGTGTGTGTGTGTGTGTGTGTGTGTGTGTGTGTGTGTGTGTGTGAGATATAGAGAGAGGGGGGTGAGAGAGATGAGGAAGGGGCAAAAGAGAAAAAGAGCTGGGAGAGTGTGTGTGAGGGAGAGAGGGGGGTGTGTGATTAATCAGCCCTTGTGTGTGTAAATGTAACAAGTTCCTAACGTTTTCTTTCCCCTATTATTTCATGCACACTTTATTCATTGTTTTAAATTATTATTTTCTTTTAAGTTATTTTGTGCATCACTCTTTTGAATTTGATGCAAATTTGCAATGCATGAGGGTCATCCTTTTGTGTTAAATGGCTGCACAAAGCAAGCATTTGTTGACTCGCATGTTGATAAGAGTATTAAAACTTGGAACTTGAAAAAGATCTGTTTAAGGTAAAAAAAAAAATTAAAATAAAAAATGCGATTAATTTGCGATTAATCGCGAGTTAACTATGGACAATCATGCGATTAATCGAGTTAAATATTTTAATCGTTTGACAGCACTAATATATATATATGTGTGTGTGTGTGTGTTTGGCTAAAGTGGATAGAAAACACAGTACTGTGTAAAAGGCACCCAAGAGTTTTTATATAAATTGTCTTAGATGTAAATAATTTTTTTTATTAGTGTGTCAGTAGACTACTCTTAGTACATTTTCATTAAATAATTTTTTAAAGCATCTTCATGGTTTAATAATGCAAACATATGTTGCAGGGACTTATTATAATCATCATATTGGCGTGACTGTATGCATCAAAGGGTTCAATCAAGCATTTTTAAGTGCTTTAGAGGAAATGTCAAAATATTGCGATATATTTAGAGGCCATATCGCCCAGCCCTACTATAATGGTAAAATAGTTATTTAAAAATGTGCCCCTAAAAAATATTCTTTGCCCCTAAATTTCTCATTTAGGGGCAAGTGTGCCCCTAGTGAAAAAGCTTAGCGTACAGCCCTGCTCCTACAATTCGGTCGGGGCGCCTGCTCAGCGAGGAAAGGATCTAAGGGGGGTAGTGTGATCCTTCCACACGTTACACCCTCTCAGTGAGAGTCCGCGCTGCCAGGTGAAAAGAAGCGGTTGATTGGCTACACATGTGTCGGAGGAAGCATGTGATAGCCTCCACTCTCCCAGACCGACTGTAGGGGGTAGAGTGCGCAGCAACCAGGAAGGGGATTGGGAATTGGCATAACGACTAACATTGGGATGGGAGAAAAATAAAAAATAAAATAAACATAACATTTATTGAAAGATATGTGTGTGACTGTGTATAATAATAATAATAAATAATAACTTTATTTGTATAGCACTTTTCATACAGAGGTTGCAGTTCAAAGTGCTTCACAACTAGGGATGCACTGATATGAAAATTTGCCACAGATACCGATACCGATTGTTCAACTAACACAATCGGCCGATACCGATATTTGTGGAAACATTTTTTTTTAAATATTTTTTTTTGGTAATATATATATATATATTTTTATTATGAAACTACTGTATATTTGTCTTACAAATTGTGCTCACCGATATGAACATAGGCCTCTTTACTTACTTAAAAAAAGGAAACATCAAGAAATAGCACTATCTCTCTCCCAGTATGTTCTGCAGGGCTGCAGCTAGATACTAGTTCTCCCAGCATGGTCTACCTGCTGGGCTGCAGCTAGATACTATTGTCTCAACGCAGGGCGCAAATTCATACCATTTATACCGTACACCCCTAACATGGACCATCTATTTCGTTATGTTCCATTAGCTACAAAAGCCAAACGGATCATATCGGCAGTGTGTGAACCTGGTAGTTTGTGAGAATGCAACACCACTCTGTACAGTTTGAAATCTTTGTCCAGCCACTGCGCCGTCAGACCTAGCATGCTGACAGGGTTAACATCACAGGTCCATATGTCCGTGGTGAAACTTATGTGCCGTGCATCAGAGTATGAAGGAGTAAGGCGATCTCATCATACTTGGCTTGTAAACACTCTTCTGCAAAGTGACGGCGGCTTGGAATTATGAACCTGGGCCCTCATTTATCAATAATGCGTAGAAAGTGTTCTATTTACGTTCCTACACAAGGAATTTAGAATGTCTCTACGCACAGAAAAATCGGGATTTATCAACCGACATAAATACCATTGTTCTTACCGTCTATGCTCGTGCATGATTATCCATATATGGTAATGAAACACACCCATGGGATGTGGAAAAATGGACCAAGCCGAGCGAACTCTGAGAAACTTCACGAGCGAGATTGTTCACAGAGGTCTAAAACCAACTAATTTAACGCACTGTCGAACCAAGAAGACACAACGCGTGTTATGGGAGAAATATGCGACAGGCTGACGGACTTGTACACGGTGATGTTGGATATCAACGACTCCCTAAAGACCATTGTTGCCTGGGCACTGGGCAGCGCAAAATACTAATAAAGACCGTTAACCTGTTTGGCGTTTGTGTCATAATAACAATGCTTATGCTGGAATATGAATGCCTTTTTTCGATTGGCTACCTGGTATAATATGATTTGTAGAGGCATACAATCTATTTTGATGTTGGTATTAGGTAGCCTATATAAATTATATATAATAGCATAGCCTATTATGGAACAGTAACTTGTGCATATAATGCATGGCACAGACACAGGAGCCCTGCGAAGCCTGCATACAGTAAACAAACTTGATTGTTAATCTAACTGTTGTCCTTGTATCTTTACGCTTATGAAAACATTAAATAATATGTATAGGCTATAGGCCCTCGTTTGCCCATAAATAATAGCCTATTCTCAAATGGCTATCCGCTGTGGGCTATCTCCTCGCTGATGGACCAGTAGCCTTTATCATATCATTCATGTCTCCAAGGAATCGTGGGGCTCTGGGGAAGAAGGGTTGGGAATACGGCCGGGGGATCCGCTCATATACAATGCAGACCCACGGCTCTCGTATAATAATGAGCCTGCGAGGAGTGTCTCTGTATGCAAATAGCTTTTATCGGTTCATTTTCGTTTTATAGCATTTTGAAAAGCCCTCGTTTTCAAGGAAAATATAAATGTTCCATGATAAAAGACATTTACTGGAATATTCTAGAATACACTAAAACGTTGTCATTTTTCGGCCTATTCATGAATTGTTTTCAAATAAACGCTAGATTATCGATAATATATGTGTACGTATGCACGCTAGAGACGCAAGCTGAAAAATCGATTATCTTATTTCCTCATCAGCGATCACAGACACATCACACATAGGGCAAACGCTGAAATCTCGGCGAATACAACTCTGATTATCCCAAGACTGGTAAAATAGATTCCTTACCTCAGATCAGATGTTCTCCAAAAAGATCATTCCAATTCCTGATCGCCATTCCAAATATCGATCACGCTTATTGATTGAGTATTGGCTGCTGTGAATATATATTCCAGGCTGATTCCCGTCCCGCGATGACTTCCATGTTGATCAGACTTCTTGCCAGCACAAGGAACCAGCTGGCTCCGCCTCTACATATCTACAGATCCCAGGTCAGTCTAAGCGACTGACCTGCAGTTACACAGGGATAGACGATAGGGGGCACTTTTTTCCCAGTCTGAGCTCCTGGAGGAGCTGATGTACCAACGGGAGACTCAACGGGAGATTCAGCCGTAATTGTTCCCTGCTGGGCCTTTGTTTCATGGTGTGAATTAGTCATTGACATTGACATCACATTGCATTCTGGGAAGGAGTGTAGTTCCCTTATCATTAGCTGAATTCACTGAATTCTCTTCAGAGGCTCCTGCTGCAAATTGGTAATGACTGTACCAGAATGTTTGATAGGACATTGATTGAAAACTATCATCTCAAATTTGACAATTGATGGCTTATTTTGAAGGTATGAATCTGTAATTTTACATTATGTAACAAAAAAAAAGAGAATATTCTGAGAAGGTGGAGCTAGACACTCTAGACCTCAGGGGGTTAACCAATATAAAATACGCCATGTCAACATTTTATGTTTTGCAAATCTTGAAATCACATCTGTAAAACAATATCCTGACCTGACAATTGTTTTTGTAATCTGGTGGCATAATCCAAGAATCACAGTTTCAGTCACCAGCTGATGGTCAATAATACAATGTTGATTCTTGTTTCCCCTGTTAAACTTGAGCACTACTCTCTTTGATTTCATTTTATTCTGAGACTCAATGTTTAACAAATACCATGGAATAAATAAAATCAATACATTCATAAAGACACATAATTAAAAGTCCCACTGAGGATTATGTCTGATTTGGAACCTGAAATATGGCAACTTCATTCTATTTTCAATATTTAAAAAAACGAATTGAGTTAAGTGATAACCCAGTATGTTTTAAGAGAGAGGGGATTTAAATAATTAAAGTACAATAAAATAAAAAAATATGCAAGTGCAGATACTGTACAGATACATAGTGATTGTACAAAGTGATGTCTTCCAAGATGATCAGAGGGGAAATATCAGTTTGATGGAGGAGGTGTCTATTGTTGTTCTGATTGGCCAATCAGTTCCAAGCAGCTAAATGCTCAACTCTTGTCTCTCTGGTATAAGAACAGGGCTGTTTTCCAGACTGAAGTACTCATTCAACCATAAAGACGGGATAGTCTGCTGGTTGACTTGAACGCCTTTCTGTGGCAGAACACATTGTCTACTGGACCAAGACTTTCTACTGGAAACCATCTGGATCAAAACCTGCTTCTGAAGACAGATCAGACTGTGGACACCATCTGTAAGTACAATTATGTATTAGATTGTTTTCGTGGCATTGCAGAGCCTCTCTTATTTTCTGTGTTTCCAAGAAAACCAATTTAAACATGCCTGAATGTCTGTTGTTTATTTGTCTTCATTAAATGTAAGTGTATTTGTACAACGACAGTCAGATACCACCACAATGACATTGCAGGCAACTGCCCAGTATTTTACCTAACGTTGACCAGATTTTAATAACAATCTTGTAGCAGATTCACTTTTAGAAGTATCTGTAATGTTGTAAAAATGGCTACCTCTAGGCAAAAGAGCCCTGCTTGGTAATGTACTTTTCTCAGATGTGTGGGTTAGAATTGAATGGGAGTTGAAGGGGTTGTTATTGTCTGGCCACACCTCAGGCTCTGTCAAGAGAGGTCTGGAGAAACACCAGAGTAATCAATCAATCAAATCCTTTATTTAACCAGATAAGCATCATTGCTTAGAGTCCTTTCTTAGCACAAATCCTACAGTTTCTCATTGTAGCTCTGGTTAGTTAGCCAAAAAACTATGTAAATTCAATGGGGTCAAGTTCCTGTCTGTACAGGCTGACTTAAGCTCACAGAAATCTACTTACACTGTGGAATATGTTTCAGTGGTCTTCAGTCAGCTTGTATCGAAAGTAGCTTGACCCCATTGACATGAGAAACGAGAAAGAAATAACTCACTATACTGATTCAACATCATCATTGATAAGTAAGAAATAAGGCGTGGGTTCTATGGATATATAGCAGAATACCAGACATTGAAGATGGGAGGCCTATCAGAGGTATTCAGCATGAATAATGCTATAATGCTACTGTATTGGTCACACTAACTACCCCCATTCAGCCTTAGTACCATAATTGTTCCCTGCTATGTAGTTCAAGTTTCAAGTTTCTTTAATAGTTGTCATACAGAAGTACAGAATACTTTTATACAAAATGCTTCTTACTGTTACGCTCCAGAGACTGCAAGACAAGATAAGTATGAAATAAAATAACATAGTATAGCATGTAAATTAGAAGTAAAAAAAATGAGGTCACAGTGTTCAGTATAGACATATGTACAATGTTCGATGCAGAATAGACGTAACTGAGTTACCATATAATATACAATACTGTGTAGTGTACTAATATACAATACTATATAGTGCAAGGCAGAAATAGGATGAGGTGCAATTTAGGTACAATTTACAGTAGGTGTACGAGTTGTAGTGCAAATCCTTTATCAATAAATATAAAGTGTTTGTGTGGTCTAAAGTGTGGAGAGTGGGTGCTGCAGTGTGTTGTTTGTTTAAGTGAGTGTGTGCATGTGGGTGTGTGTGCTGTGTGCATTTGATGGTTGTTGCATAGTGTTTATTGTTCGTTTAGCAGCCTGATGGCCTGGGGATAGAAGCTTCTTCTGAGTCTTTCTGTGCTCGCCTTAAGACTCCGGTATCGCTTGCCTGACCGCAGCAGTTCAAAGAGGCAGTTGTTCGGGTGGCTCGAGTCCTTAATAATTCTCTTAGCCTTCCCCTTGCACCGCTTGTTGTAAATGTTCTGGAGGGTGGGAAGCCCCCCTCCAATTGTGCGTTCGGCTGAACGTGTCACTCTTTGTAGTCTGCTACGGTCTTGTGCAGTGCTATTCCCAAACCAGGAGGTGATGTTGCCAGTCAGGATGCTCTCTATTGTACATGAGTAGAAGTTCCTAAGGATCTTCTGACTGACTTGGAACTTCCTTAGGCGCCTGAGGAAGTAGAGGCGTTGTCGTGCCTTCTTCACAACACTGTCAATGTGTGTGGTCCATGTCAAATCCTCGGATATGTGGGCTCCGAGGTACTTGAAACTGTTCACTCTCTCAACCGGTGCCCCGTCGATGCTGAGGGGGCTGTAGTCCTTGACCCCCGACCTCCTGAAGTCCACAATCATCTCTTTTGTTTTGCTGACGTTCAGGGAGAGGCAGTTCTCCTGACACCACTGTGACAGGTTCTCTACCTCTTCCAGGTAGGCCCTTTCGTCGTTGGCAGAGATTAGGCCCACCACTACTGTGTCATCAGCAAATTTGATGATGGTGTTGTTGTTCCGCTGTGCTACGCAGTCATGTGTGTACAGGGAGTAGAGGAGGGGGCTCAGAACACAGCCCTGGGGGGCCCCTATGTTGAGCGTGATGGATGAGGAGGTGCAGTTGCCTGCTCTTACCACCTGGGGTCTGCCCGTCAGGAAGTCCAAGACCCACTGGCAGAGGTCATAGTTCAAGCCCAGGTCCCTGAGCTTGGCTATGAGTTTGGAGGGGACTATGGTATTGAATGCTGAGCTGTAGTCGATGAACAGCATTCTCACATAGTTCCCCTGCCTCTTGTCCAGGTGTGATGCTGCTGTGTGCAGCACATGGGCTATGGCGTCCTCCGTGGACCTGTTGGGGCGATATGCAAATTGCAGAGGGTCCAGGTTGATGGGGAGGGAGGAACAGATGTAGCCCTTCACTAGCTTCTCAAAGCACTTCATGGCTATGGAGGTGAGGGCTACAGGGCGGTAGTCGTTGAGGCAAGCGGGCGTAGATTTTTTGGGTACAGGGATGATGGTGGACTTCTTCAGACAGGTGGGGATGACAGCCTGTTCCAAGGACAGGTTGAAGATGTCAGTGAATACCGGGGCCAGTTGGTCGGCACAGACTTTTAGGACGCGGCCGGGGATGCCGTCCGGTCCTGCTGCCTTCCTGATATTCACTTTTTTAAAGATCCGTCTCACCTCATGCTCTGTTACCCTGAACACTGAGTCTCCATCAGCAGACCCCCCCCCCCCCCCCCCCCCATTGCCGTGGTTTGTAGGCTGGTGTTTTTATTCACAGCCTCAAACCTCGCATAGAAGGAATTGAGATCATTTGCTAAGGAGATGTCACTGTTCAGTTTGAGGGAGGTGCCTTTGTAATCTGTCATTGTTCTGAGGCCCTGCCACATGCCTCTAGAGTCAGCCTGTTCAAACTGAAGTTCAACTTTATCCCTGTAACGCCGTTTTGCCTCTATTACTGCTCTCCTGACATTGTATCTTGCCATCTTGTGTTCTTCCATGTTGCCTGTCTCCAGCCCGGTGTTGTATGCTGATGTGCGCACTTTCAGAGCCTCACGGATGGATTTGTCTACCCAGGGCTTTTGATTTGGGTAGATTTTAATTGTGGTGGAGGGGATTGTTTCTTCTACCAGAGTACAGACATAGTCAAGCACCGTTTCAGTGTATTCGTTAATATTGGCTGTGTTATCACGGAATACACTCCAGTCTGTGCATTCAAGTGCAGCTTGGAGTGACTCCTCTGACGTCACGGCCCAACGCTTAACCTCTCGCGAGACCACCGGCGTTCGCTTGAGACTTTGTTTATACTTTGGCAAAAGGAATATGGCGGCGTGATCGGACTTACCGAATGGACTAAGAGCCTGTGACTTGTACCCATTCTTAAATTGCGAGTATACATGGTCTAATATGTTCTCGCCTCTGGTGGGACAGGTCACATGCTGATAGAAATTCGGCAACACCTTTTTAAGACGCGCGCTGTTGAAATCACCCAGAACCACAATGGCAGCGTCAACGCTAGCTATCTGTTTGTTTACCTCGTTGTGAAGTTTTGAAAGTGCGACCCCAGTGTTCGCGTGTGGTGGAATGTACACTCCGATGAGGATGATGGACGTTAACTCTCTTGGGAGGAAGAAGGGTCGACATTTTATCGTGATAAACTCCAGGTCTGGGGAGCAGTGGTTAGACAGTTCCTTTGCGTTGCCTAAATCGCACCACTCCTTGTTTATCATGAAGGCAATGCCGCCTCCTTTCTTCTTTAGTGACTCTTCTGCCGTCCGGTCCTTGCGGAGAACGAAGAAGTGGTCTGCCGGTTCTATTGCGTGATTCGGGACATCTGGACTCAGCCAAGTTTCTGTGAAACAGAGGACGTTACAATCCCGAATGTCCCTCTGGAATTGGATCCGTGCTCTGATGTCGTCCAGTTTATTTCCTATCGATTGCACATTGGCCAACAATATGCTGGGCAATGTGGTTCTGTGTCGTTTGGACCTCAGTCTGTTCCGGACCCGGCTCTCTTCCCTCTTCGTCGCGGCGTCTCCTGGCTTTGGCCACGGCCACAACAAAGGATCTCCGCTGGCCATTGTTGTTGTTCAGCAATCCGATCCAGAGAGCAATCCAATCGGTACGTTTTCTTTAATCCAATGTCAATGATTGACTGACGGTCATACACATATAATGCACCAACAGTAGGTGCAAATAAAACTCTTAATACTATAAAAATTAACAAAAGAAAGCACAGTCTCGACGGAGCGATCAGAGAGGCAGCCGTTCGTTGCTGCGCCATTTTAGTGTTTTTTTTACATGTACATGTTTATAGGGTACTTCAGGCTCATCATATTTACTTTTCAATTGCAAATCTATCATGAGGTGGATGTGGCCACTGTATCTCACTTGCTATACAAATGCTTATTACTATGACTGGGCCATTGGCTCTGGTATTTCTATTGTCACTGTATAGTTTCATGTCTAAATGGTTTGGGGTAGGAAGGGAGGGGCACTGGGGTGCAGAGTCATTAGAAATATATTTTGAAATGTATTGTGAATTACATTAACCAATATAAAATATGCCATGTCAACATTTTATGTTTTGCAAATCTTGAAATCACATCTGTAAAACAATATCCTGACCTGACAATTGTTTTTGTAATCTGGTGGCATAATCCAATAATCACAGTTTCAGTCACCAGCTGATGGTCAATAATACAATGTTGATTCTTGTTTCCCCTGTTAAACTTGAGCACTAGTCTCTTTGATTTCATTTTATTCTGAGACTCAATGTTTAACAAATACCATGGAATAAATAAAATCAATACATTCATAAAGACACATAATTAAAAGTCCCACTGAGGATTGTCTGATTTGGAACCTGAAATATGGCAACTTCATTCTATTTTCAATATTTAAAAAACTAATTGGGTTAAGTGATAACCCAGTATGTTTTAAGAGAGAGGGGATTTAAATAATTAAAGTACAATCAAATAAAAATATGCAAGTGCAGATACTGCACAGATACATAGTGATTGTACAAAGTGATGTCTTCCAAGATGATCAGAGGGGAAATATCAGTTTGAGGTGTTTATTGTTGTTCTGATTGGCCAATCAGTTCCAAGCAGCTAAATGCTCAACTCTTGTCTCTCTGGTATAAAAACAGGGCTGTTTTCCAGACTGAAGTACTCATTCAACCATAAAGACGGGATAGTCTGCTGGTTGACTTGAACGCCTCTCTGTGGCAGAACACATTGTCTACTGGACCAAGACTTTCTACTGGAAACCATCTGGATCAAAACCTGCTTCTGAAGACAGATCAGACTGTGGACACCATCTGTAAGTACAATTATTTATTAGATTGTTGATGTTTTCGTGGCATTCCAGAGCCTCTCTTATTTTCTGTGTTTCCAAGAAAACCAATTTAAACATGCCTGAATGTCTGTTGTTTATTTGTCTTCATTAAATGTAAGTGTATTTGTACAACGACAGTCAGATACCACCACAATGACATTGCAGGCAACTGCCCAGTATTTTACCTAACGTTGACCAGATTTGAATAACAATCTTGTAGCAGATTCACTTTTAGAAGTATCTGTAATGTTGTAAACAGCTACCTCTAGGCAAAAGAGCCCTGCTTGGTAATGCACTTTTCTCAGGTGTGTGGGTTAGAATTGAATGGAAGTTGAAGGGGTTGTTATTATCTGGCCACACCTCACGCTCTGTCAAGAGAGGTCTGGAGAAACACCAGAGTAGAGTCCTTTCTTAGCACAAATCCTACAGTTTCTCATTGTAGCTCTGGCTAGTTAGCCAAAAAACAATGTAAATTCAATGGGGTCAAGTTCCTGTCTGTACAGGCTGACTTAAGCTCACAGAAATCTACTTTGGGTACACTGTGGAATATGTTTCAGTGGTCTTCAGTCAGCTTGTATCGAAAGTAGCTTGACCCCATTGACATGAGAAACAAGAAAGAAATAACTCACTATACTGATTCAACATCATCATTGATAAGTAAGAAATAAGGCGTGGGTTCTATGGATATTAGGGATGCACCGAATTGGAAATTCTTGGCCAAAACCGATACCGAAAATAGAAAACAGTTGGCCGAATGCCGAAAGGCCGAAAATGATTAATATAAATATATATAAAATATATTTTTTTTTATTTATTTTTTTGCTACCCGATTATGGCAAAATACATGATTATGGCAAAACTTTACTTAAATAATATTAATAATCACTATTATGGGCCCATAAAAAATTTATTCAGCACTTTTGAATGCATACATTAATTCCAGACTGACTGCTGAAAGATTGTACAATTTAAACATTTTCTCTTTGCATACAACAAAATGTGCATTAAAGTCAAGTGCATTTTATTTTCTCTGTAGGATAACTACAACAAAGTGCATTCAGAACAAAGCCAAGGTGCTTTAAAACTGCATAACGATCTGCATAAAGACACACACACAGGACTGTTGTATTTACTACATCTCCCATGACTCTTAGCGGGGGATGACGTAGCTTACGAGAGACTGGTCAAAGAGGAATGGAAGCGTTAGCTAGCTTAACGCTAACGTTTAACCGCGACGGGCATATAGTAATGGCGAGGATATAAAGCATGTTAAAGACGCATTTATTGGATGCGTTGCTCGCATAGTTTATAGAAACAGCGCAACTCCCAAGAGGAGTTAGTTATCACAGGCTGCAGAATGCAGGAAGAGCTGCCAAACAGCTCACGGTACACGTTGCGCGTTTTGATTACGTCATCACAACAACACTTTAGGTTATGAACGTTACGTAACCCTGTTCTTTGACATTCTGCGATATATTTTCGGTGCTAAAACCCTTTCGGCCGAAAGCCGAAAGAGCCTTTTTGACAATTTTCGGCCGATAGTTATCGGCGGCCGAATATTCGGTGCATCCCTAATGGATATATAGCAGAATACCAGACATTGAAGATGGGAGGCCTATCGGAGGTATTCAGCATGAATAATGCTATAATGCTACTGTATTGGTCACACTAACTACCCCCATTCAGCCTTAGTACCATAATTGTTCCCTGCTATGTACATGTTTATAGGGTACTTCAGGCTCATCATATTTACTTTTCAATTGCAAATCTATCATGAGGTGGATGTGGCCACTGTATCTCACTTGCTATACAAATGCTTATTACTATGACTGGGCCATTGGCTCTGGTATTTCCATTGTCACTGTATAGTTTCATGTCTAAATGGTTTGGGGTAGGAAGGGAGGGGCACTGGGGTGCAGAGTCATTAGAAATATATTTTGAAATGTATTGTGAATTACATTAACCAATATAAAATACGCCATGTCAACATTTTATGTTTTGCAAATCTTGAAATCACAGCTGTAAAACAATATCCTGACCTGACAATTGTTTTTGTAATCTGGTGGCATAATCCAAGAATCACAGTTTCAGTCACCAGCTGATGGTCAATAATACAATGTTGATTCTTGTTTCCCCTGTTAAACTTGAGCACTAGTCTCTTTGATTTCATTTTATTCTGAGACTCAATGTTTAACAAATACCATGGAATAAATAAAATCAATACATTCATAAAGACACATAATTAAAAGTCCCACTGAGGATTATGTCTGATTTGGAACCTGAAATATGGCAACTTCATTCTATTTTCAATATTTAAAAAAACGAATTGGGTTAAGTGATAACCCAGTATGTTTTAAGAGAGAGGGGATTTAAATAATTAAAGTACAATAAAATAAAAAAATATGCAAGTGCAGATACTGTACAGATACATAGTGATTGTACAAAGTGATGTCTTCCAAGATGATCAGAGGGGAAATATCAGTTTGATGGAGGAGGTGTCTATTGTTGTTCTGATTAGCCAATCAGTTCCAAGCAGCTAAATGCTCAACTCTTGTCTCTCTGGTATAAGAACAGGGCTGTTTTCCAGACTGAAGTACTCATTCAACCATAAAGACGGGATAGTCTGCTGGTTGACTTGAACGCCTTTCTGTGGCAGAACACATTGTCTACTGGACCAAGACTTTCTACTGGAAACCATCTGGATCAAAACCTGCTTCTGAAGACAGATCAGACTGTGGACACCATCTGTAAGTACAATTATGTATTAGATTGTTTTCGTGGCATTGCAGAGCCTCTCTTATTTTCTGTATTTCCAAGAAAACCAATTTAAACATGCCTGAATGTCTGTTGTTTATTTGTCTTCATTAAATGTAAGTGTATTTGTACAACGACAGTCAGATACCACCACAATGACATTGCAGGCAACTGCCCAGTATTTTACCTAACGTTGACCAGATTTTAATAACAATCTTGTAGCAGATTCACTTTTAGAAGTATCTGTAATGTTGTAAACAGCTACCTCTAGGCAAAAGAGCCCTGCTTGGTAATGCACTTTTCTCAGATGTGTGGGTTAGAATTGAATGGGAGTTGAAGGGGTTGTTATTGTCTGGCCACACATCAGGCTCTGTCAAGAGAGGTCTGGAGAAACACCAGAGTAGAGTCCTTTCTTAGCACAAATCCTACAGTTTCTCATTGTAGCTCTGGCTAGTTAGCCAAAAAACTATGTAAATTCAATGGGGTCAAGTTCCTGTCTGTACAGGCTGACTTAAGCTCACAGAAATCTACTTTGGGTACACCGTGGAATATGTTTCAGTGGTCTTCAGTCAGCTTGTATCGAAAGTAGCTTGACCCCATTGACATGAGAAACGAGAAAGAAATAACTCACTATACTGATTCAACATCATCATTGATAAGTAAGAAATAAGGCGTGGGTTCTATGGATATATAGCAGAATACCAGACATTGAAGATGGGAGGCCTATCAGAGGTATTCAGCATGAATAATGCTATAATGCTACTGTATTGGTCACACTAACTACCCCCATTCAGCCTTAGTACCCTAATTGTTCCCTGCTATGTACATGTTTATAGGGTACTTCAGTCTCATCATATTTACTTTCCAATTGCAAATCTATCATGAGGTGGATGTGGCCACTGTATCTCACTTGCTATACAAATGCTTATTACTATGACTGGGCCATTGGCTCTGGTATTTCCATTGTCACTGTATAGTTTCATGTCTAAATGGTTTGGGGTAGGAAGGGAGGGGCACTGGGGTGCAGAGTCATTAGAAATTAGAGGTGGGCATAGATACATTTTTTAATCTAGATTAATCGATCTGCAATCCTGGATTTAACACTTTAATCGCCGATGACGTGTTTAGACGTCATTCCTAGCCATGCTCATTCTGCCGAAGACGCCGTAACTCGTCTTTGATATCAATATTTCAAAAATCTGTGATCGAAATCATATTTCCCCTCCGGGGCCCTGAGATATACTGCAAAGCTCCACTCAACTCTCTAGCGGTTCAAGAGCGCCATCTGGTGGCCGATCGGCAGATCGCCAACAGGAAATGACTCGTCGAACCGGAAGTGCTCATCCATATGTCGTCCGGGCACTCGCTATCGTTAGAGAGACTCCGTCTTGACACAGTGAACATCGATCGGTGCAAATAACTCGAAAAAACAACATGATTTGGACGTATATACTATTATACAACCTGGAAATGGATCTGGCATTTCTCCATCCCATAATAGAAAAAATTCTGTTCCACGCTCATCTGCCAGCGGCGCGAGGAAGCCACGGTGAGTTGCAGCGTTATATTCTAACGTGTTTCATATAAACTGCTATGATGATCATATGACCCACACTGGATGAATCATCTAACGCTGCCCACGGAATTATAAACGACCCCCCCGCCCATCCGGTCATCATCAGATGATACGTAGTAACTTCTAGAAGTACCTCCAGTTGAAATTTATTATCTGGCACAGATCGCTATCAAACTGTATTTCATCATGCATATAATGCATTTAGGGCTATAAATCACGTTCTGAAGAAAGCTGCAGAAAACGATAAAAACATACTTATACTTTAGACCGTATTTTAGTATGAATATGTGAATGAAAAAGTATAACATTGATACACCCTGAACAATACATATAGGACCTTGAATGGGCCATGATAATGTCAATTTAGCAATACAATTTAAAAAGTTATAGCCCTGCAAAGAAGGGGAACTTCTCCATAGACAAATAGAGATGGCGAGGGATGGTAAATTATGAATTTTAACCATGGCGATCAAAGTGTTAATCTAGATTAAAATGGCTCAAAAAAAAATTAAAATCTGCCGAAGGCATTCAAAATATGTGTGTTCTACCCAAATAATGACCAGAAGTAAGTCCTTTCTTTTTCTTTCCTCCTTACGTTTCTCAGGCCAGGTGGCCCATTACACCATGAGCCCATCTCCCGTTTCCAAAATGCATTACAGACTGTTTGAAAAAGCTGTTTTGCTATGATAATTGGTAATGAAATATCAAAATAATGTTCAATAAGATGTACTTGTGTTTAATAAGTTGTTTTATTCAGAAGTTAACACAAATAAATAATATTACCAGTACAGAACAGTACAGTATCTAGCACACTCTCAGGAGCAAAACAGAAAGAAGCATTTCAAACTTGAACTATGTGACATGGCTTGACTCAATCAGTCCAATCTCTATTTCTCCTTCTTCCACCAGTCACTTAGGCAGACCAGCTTGTTTTATGTAGCGGTGTCTACTTATAGTGCCTATAATATTTGTCCCGTTGGGTGCCAGACAGGGCCAAACCCTGCTAATGCAAATCAAATTACCTTTTTAATTGGTTAATTAGGCCTATAGCTCCGGCATAAGACTGTACCACCTAAAGGTAGACAAATAATTTAATTAATAGTAGGCCTAGACTACTGAGCAAGCTAAATCATAGGTTAGTTTGCTAAAATGTAACAATCAATTACCTTTTCATAAATTCAAAAACCACTCAAGAGTCATGCTCAATTCAAAATCAAAATGTCCATGTATTGGATCCAATTCAAATCATAAGCAAACATTTCATAAAACAAACAATTCATTTTCAGTCCAGCATGTGTGTTAAACTCCCATAAACCAGTCGGGTCACTCAATTCAGTTCAGTCCGTGGGGCAGCGGTGGCCTAAAGGTTAGAGAAGCGGGTTTGTGACCGGAAGGTTGCCGGTTCAATCCCCGGGACCGGCAGGAACACCAACCGCTGAAGTGCCCTTGAGCCCCAACTGCTCCAGTGGAGTTGCTCAGTGGCCAATGGTGTCAACTGTGGTTGTACTGGGCAGCTCCCAGGTGTGAATGGAACTGTGTGAATGTGAAGCAGGGCGTTCCTGAAAAAGAACATCTGTGCTCACCGAACCTATCCTGGGTAAATGAAGGTTAAAAAAAGAAAAAGTAATTTTTATTTATTTTAGATTTTTTTTAGATTAATGGCGTCAATTATATTATCGCGCGATACTAGTCTCGCGTTAACGCAGCACGTTAACGCCGTTAACGGCCCAGCTCTATTAGAAATATATTTTGAAATATATTGTGAATTACATTAACCAATATAAAATACACCATCAACATTTGATGTTTTGCAAATCTTGAAATCACATCTCTAAAACAATATCCTGACCTGACAAATGTGTTTGTAATCTGGTGGCATAATCCAAGAATCACAGTTTCAGTCACCAGCTGATGGTCAATAATACAATGTTGATTCTTGTTTCCCATGTTAAACTTGAGCACTAGTCTCTTTGATTTCATTTTTATTCTGAGACTCAATAGTTTATTTGTACAATGAAAGATACTACCACAATGACATTGCAGGCAACTGCCCAGTATTTTAACTAAAGTTGACCAGTTTTCAATACCAATCTTGTAGCAGATTCACTTTTAACAGTATAATCTGTAACCTCTAAGCCAGTGGTTCTCAAACTTTTTACACCAAGTACCACCTGAGAACGTAGCTGGCTCTCCAAGTACCACCTTATGACCGGCGTTAAAATACAGTCTATTCAGCTATGCACAGTTCACGCAGGAGGCAAATGTATTCCTAATACCATTATTTATTGTTAACTTTTGTCAGACACAGCCACAATGTACAAAGGGTTAGCACTAGAACTAGCAAACGCTTCCATACAACTCATACAATGCAAGGGGCATTGAGAACATAATAACTAACATTCTCACATAGCAAGTGAGAAAATTAAGAACAACTGTATTTCAGCAAATGTACTTAATTCTATCTCTCTCTCTCTCTCTCTCTCTCTCTCTCTCTCTCTCTCTCTCTCTCTCTCTCACACAGCAAGCAATTGTCTGTCATTCTCTCTCTCACACTCACACACACACAATTATTTGGTTACAAAACCTTAATTTCCTGCATTCTGGTGCAGGAATTTTTGAAATTTTACCCTTTAAATGCCAGTTTGTGTGATGGCATCACAAATTATTGTTAAAAAAAACACAAAGTTAAATATTTTCAATATATCAAATGCAAAGTACATTTTTCTGGGGGGGATTATTACAGGCTAGGCATGTGTCAATGATTAGCAGCAACACATATTTTGATGGATTTTTTGTAATGTCAGATTTAACACCAGCTCTTTTCAGAAACGTGGGAGTATTTCATTTTTTATCTGACATTTTGGTTATGATCAGGGCTGAAGTTGAATTAAAGATTTATGACTGTTTAGACTGCATTACTCTGTGTCACATTGATCTCCTGGTTGTTCCCCACTTAGATTATCTAACTGTCGCGCCGCCGCAACCAGAAACACTGGCCTGGCCTGCTTCTAAGTTCAGTGGCCTGACTGCAAAAAAAAAAAAAAAAAAAAAAATTAGCTTTTTTTTTGTTTTGTAGCTTACCATGGAATAAATCAAATCAATACATTCATAAAGTCCCACTGAGGATTATGTCTGATTTGGAACCTGAAATATGGCAACTTCATTCTATTTTCAATATTTAAAAAAACGAATTGGGTTAAGTGATAACCCAGTATGTTTTAAGAGAGAGGATTTACCGTACTTTTCGCACTATAAGCCGCACCTGACTATAAGCCGCAGCAGCTAAATTGAATGATGTGTTCATATATTTTAGTTTCTTTAATAGTTGTCATACAGAAGTACAGAATACTTTCATACAAAATGCTTCTTACTGTTACGCTCCAGAGACTGTGCTAGACAAGATAGTATCAAATAACTAGGGCTGTCAGTTTATCGCGTTAATTAGATTAATTAATTACACAGCAAATTATCGCGTTATGAAAATTGACGCAAAATTAATTACAGCCGACCTATATTTACTTTAGACAAGTGGCAAATCGGTGCGCTTTTATTTTGAAATCCACGCTTGAGTTGGGCGTATTAAACTTGGCCCATTGAATGACCCGTAGCCTACTTGATCGTCACTTCACACATGCGTCGTCTATCAAACAAAACAAACACACAAAGGAATTAGCTCAGCTGGAACAAGATGTCAGCATCACCCGAGGCGATACTCCTGGGACCTATGAATGGCAAGTTCAATTTCAAAAAGAATATAGATGGGACAGTAAACAAGACCATTGTAATATGTAGCTTATGTCAAAAAGAATTTGCGTATCACCGAAGCTGCTCTAGTCTAACGTATCACATGAACGCTAAACATGTCCAGGCAAGTTGTTCGAGCAGCTCCAGTGTAGCTAACGTTAGCTCCAGAGCAACTCGCACGCTTCGTCAAACCACTCTTGGAGAATTACCGTTAGGCAAACGGTTGAGTAAATCCACCACAGACAAACTAACCAACAGCGTCGCGAAGTGGATAGCAAAATATTGTAGGCCAATAGCTATAGTGGAAGATAAGGGTTTAGCGGAGTCATTTCGAATAGCGTCGTCTGACCCAAATTACAAGCTACCCTCGAGAGCTACAGTGATGAAAAGGATCCACAACATGTATGACACAGAGAGGGAGGCGAGGGAAGAAGTGTTGGCACGGGCTGGCCCAATGGCCCTAACGGGTGATCACTGGACGTCGGTGGGCAATCATAATTATTTGGGTGTCACAGTGCACTTGATCGATACTGAGTGGAAACTGCAATCATTTGCATTAACGGTGACCAAAACTGTGGGCCGCCATTTCGCCGATGCGTGTGCTGAACAGTTCAACACCGTAATAGAGGAGTGGAATATAAAAGATAAAGTCACATCTATTGGGACTGATTCCGCCCGTAATATGATAGCAGCAGCGCGCTATATGCCGTTCCAGCACATGCCATGTGCTGCACACGTGCTGCAAAGAACCATCACAGTCTCCCTTGAGGACAGAAGCCTTGACACCACCCTGGCAAAGTGCCGCAAGATTGTAGGCCACTTCAAGCACAGCCCTGCCAGTACAGAAGAACTGCAGCAGCAGCAGACTGCCCTCGGACAAGCAAAAGAGCCCATGATACAAGATGTATCCACAAGGTGAGACTGTTTAACTACCTGTTGTATGCTAGGGTAAATTTAGTGTGTGTGTGTGTTTATTTCTTTGTATTCTGTACAATTGCATCATGCTGCATTAACAACCCCCAGTGGGACTAATAGTTATTTGATTGAATTGGAAGGTGGAATTCGACACTGGCCATGATCTCACGGTACCTGAGGAACCAGGAGGCTGTGACTGCCACTTTGGCCCAACAGAACCACAAGCTGTCCATGCTGACCCCCACAGAGTGTGACAAACTGAAGAAGCTGGAGCTTGTACTTGAGCCCTGCAGGTAAGTGTCTCTCCCTCTCTCTCTCCCCCCATACACCCCCCTCCTCTCTCTCTCTCCCCCATACACACACCTCACACCCCACTCTCTCTCTCCCATACACACACCTCACCCCCCAATCTCCCCCATACACACACCTATCTCTCTCCCATACACACACCTCACCCCCCCCTCTCTCCCCCATACACACACCTATCTCTCCCATACACACACCTCACCCCCCCTCTCTCCCCCATACACACACCTATCTCTCTCCCATACACACACCTCACCCCCCCCCTCTCTCCCCCATACACACACCTATCTCTCCCATACACACACCTCACCCCCCCCTCTCTCCCCCATACACACACATATCTCTCTCCCATACACACACCTCACCCCCCCCCTCTCTCCCCCATACACACACCTCACCCCTCTCTCTCCCATACACACACCTCACCCCCCCCCCTCTCTCCCCCATACACACACCTATCTCTCTCCCATACACACACCTCACCCCCCCTCTCTCCCCCATACACACACCTATCTCCCTCTCATACACACACCTTCACCTCTTTCTCTCTCGCTCTCTTGTTTCACTGCAGGTATGTGACTGAGCTCCTTGGAGGGGAAACCTACGTCTCATGCTCTGTGGTGCTCCCCGCACTCTGCCACCTAAACCGCATCATGGACCTCAACGAGGAGGATCCGGGCTACATGGTAAAGTTCAAGGCCAGCTTCACGAAGGACCTGGACGCACGCAAAGCGACCCTCAACAACAGATGGCTGAAGCTGGCTACAGCCCTCGACCCGCGATTCAAGGACTTGAAGAGCGTACCAAAGGACGAGAGGGATGAGGTGTGTGTGTGAATGAGAAGACCAGTGTTAAGTCCTTAGGCTGTCATGAAAAGTCCTATGCAACTAATTAATTGTCCCTCTTATTAGGTGTGGACCTGGCTTAAAGAGATGCTGCCAGGACCAGAAGCAGACAAAGCTGCTCCACAAGCCACAGAGGACGAGCCACCAGCGAAGAGGACCCTCCTCCTGCTGTCTTCAGACTCTGATTCAGATGAAGTCAGGGTACTGTCAGGACAATTAGACCTCTACAAAGCTGAGCCCAGCATCGGAATGAATGACTGTCCACTGGAGTGGTGGGCAGCTCACGCAAAAGCCTATGGACAGCTGTCTCCTCTTGCTCGCAAATATCTGGCTACTCCTGCTACCTCTGTGCCATGTGAGAGGCTATTTTCACTTGCAGGTCACATAGTCCAAAAGAAGAGGGCAGCCTTACTCTCAGACAATGTAAACAAGCTTGTTTGTCTTAGCAATTGGCTCAAGGAATAGATTTGTCATGCATACAGTAGACCCTGCACTAGACCCTGCACTAGACCCTGCAGTCATGCCCCAGACCCTGTAGTAGACCCTGTAGTCATGCCCCCAGAAACTGTAGTAGACCCTGTAGTCATGCCCCCAGACACTGTAGTAGACCCTGTAGTCATGCCCCCAGACACTGTAGTAGACCCTGTAGTCATGCCCCCAGACACTGTAGTAGACCATGCCCCCAGACACTGTACTAGACCCTGTAGTCATGCCCCCAGACCCTGTAGTCATGCCCCCAGACACTGTAGTAGACCATGCCCCCAGACACTGTACTAGACCCTGTAGTCATGCCCCCAGACACTGTAGTAGACACTGTAGTCATGCCCCCAGACACTGTAGTAGACACTGTAGTCATGCCCCCAGACACTGTAGTAGACACTGTAGTCATGCCCCCAGACACTGTAGTAGACCCTGTAGTCATGCCCCCAGACACTGTACTAGACCCTGTAGTCATGCCCCCAGACACTGTACTAGACCCTGTAGTCATGCCCCCAGACACTGTACTAGACCCTGTAGTCATGCCCCCAGACACTGTACTAGACCCTGTAGTCATGCCCCCAGACACTGTACTAGACCCTGTAGTCATGCCCCCAGACACTGTAGTAGACCCTGTAGTCATGCCCCCAGACACTGTACTAGACCCTGTAGTCATGCCCCCAGACACTGTAGTAGACACTGTACTAGACCCTGTAGTCATGCCCCCAGACACTGTAGTAGACACTGTACTAGACCCTGTAGTCATGCCCCCAGACACTGTAGTAGACACTGTACTAGACCCTGTAGTCATGCCCCCAGACACTGTAGTAGACACTGTACTAGACCCTGTAGTCATGCCCCTAGACCCTGTAGTCATGCCCCCAGACACTGTACTAGACCCTGTAGTCATGCCCCCAGACACTGTACTAGACCCTGTAGTCATGCCCCCAGACACTGTAGTAGACCCTGTAGTCATGCCCCCAGAAACTGTAGTAGACCCTGTAGTCATGCCCCCAGACACTGTAGTAGACCCTGTAGTCATGCCCCCAGACACTGTAGTAGACACTGTACTAGACCCTGTAGTCATGCCCCCAGACACTGTAGTAGACACTGTACTAGACCCTGTAGTCATGCCCCCAGACACTGTAGTAGACGCTGTACTAGACCCTGTAGTCATGCCCCCAGACACTAGCTTGCTGTGGGCTGTTTTGATTTTTGAGGATACTGTAGCTTAGTGTAAACTGTTATTGGCTGTATCAGCAACAAATGTTACCTTATTGAGAGGTATGTTTTCATTCATTTTATTTTATTCAATTTAATAAAATTGATTTCTAAAGCATTCTTCACTTGCAGGTCACATAGTCCAAAAGAAGAGGGCAGCCTTACACACAGACAATGTAAACAAGCTGAAGCTTGTTTGTCTTAGCAATTGGCTCAAGGAATAGATGTCATGCATACAGTAGACCCTGTAGTAAACCCTGCACTAGACCCTGATTTTTGAGGATACTGTAGCTTAGTGTAAACTGTTATTGGCTGTATCGGCAACAAATGTTACCTTATTGAGAGGTATGTTTTCATTCATTTTATTTATTTATTTATTCAATTTAATAGAATTGATTTCTAAAGCATTCTTCACTTGCAGGTCACATAGTCCAAAAGAAGAGGGCAGCCTTACACTCAGACAATGTAAACAAGCTGAGGAATAGATGTCATGCATACAGTAGACCCTGTAGTAGACCCTGCACTAGATCCTGCAGTAGACCCTGCAGTAGACCCTGATTTGAGGATACTGTAGCTTAGTGTAAACTGTTAGCTGTATCAGCAACAAATGTTACCTTATTGAGAGGTATGTTTTCATTTTATTTATTTTATTTATTTAATAAAATTGATTTCTAAAGCATTCTTCTTGGTGTATTTAATTGATCAGTCACCTGCTACAATAATGTAATGTCCTTGAATTTTAAATATTTATATGAATATGAAATATAAATATGCGATTAAAATGCAATTAATTAGATTAATTAATTACAAAACCTGTAATTAATTAGATTAAAAATTTTAATCGCCTGACAGCACTACAAATAACATAGTATAGCATGTAATTTAGAAGAAGAAAATGAGGTCACAGTGTTCGGTATAGACATATGTACAATGTTCTGAGTTACCATATAATATACAATACTATGCAGTGTACTAATGTACAGTACTATATAGTGCAAAGCAGAAATGGGATGAGGTACAATTTAGGTACAATTTACAGTAAGGTGTACGAGTTGTAGTGCAATCCTTCATCAATAAATATAAAGTGTGGGGAGTGGGTGCTACAGTGTGTTTGTTTAAAGTGGGTGTGTGCTATAAAGTGTGTGGAGTGGGTGCTACAGTGTGTTTGTTTAAAGTGAGTGTGTGCGTGTGGATGTGTGTGCTATGTGCGTTTGGTGGTTGTTGTTGTGTAGTGTTCATTGTTCGTTTAGCAGCCTGATGGCCTGGGGATAGAAGCTTCTTCTGAGTCTTTCTGTGCTCGCCTTGAGACTCCGGTATCGCTTGCCTGACCGCAGCAGTTCAAAGAGGCAGTTGTTCGGGTGACTGGAGTCTTTAATGATTCTCTTAGCCTTGCCCTTGCAACGCTTGTTGTAAATGTTCTGGAGGGTGGGGAGCCCCCCTCCAATTGTGCGTTCGGCTGAACGTGTCACTCTTTGTAGTCTGCTTCGGTCTTGTGCAGTGCTATTCCCAAACCAGGAGGTGATGTTGCCAGTCAAGATGCTCTCTATTGTACATGAGTAGAAGTTCTTAAGGATCTTCTGACTGACGTGGAACTTCCTTAGGCGCCTGAGGAAGTAGAGGCGTTGTCGTGCCTTCTTCACAACACTGTCAATGTGTGTGGTCCATGTCAAGTCCTCGGATATGTAGGCTCCGAGGTACTTAAAGCTGTTGACTCTCTCAACCGGTGCCCCGTCGATGCTGAGGGGGCTGTAGTCCTTGACCCCCGACCTCCTATAAGCCGCATGTGTTTTAATGTTTAATTACCATATGTAAGGAGTGGAGCCTGCGGCTTAATTTGACTCAACACGGGAAACCTCACCCGGCCCGGACACGGAAAGGATTGACAGATTGATTGCTCTTTCTCGATTCTGTGAGTGGTGGTGCATGGCCGTTCTTATATTGAGCTTTAAGTTCCCACCTCTACAGAGAATGACTCCCATTGGGACACAATACTGTCGGACAAATAACATTAACTCATTTACAAGTTGTATTAAGTTTAGCAAATAAGGGAACAGATAAATAACATTTCAATGCAGTAAAAAAAAAGCAATATTTCGATTTTCGGGTTTTGTCCACATATAAGCCGCACCGCTATATAAGCCGCAGGGTCGAAAAATGGGGAAAAAAGCCGCGGCTTATAGTTCGAAAAGTACGGTAAATAATTAAAGTACAATAGGTTAGTGCTGGGCGATATGGCCTCTAAATTATATCGCGATATTTTTTTGCCATATCACGGTACACGATATATATCGCGATATTTTGACATTTCCTCTAAAGCACTTAAAAATGCTTGATTTAACCCTTTGCTGCATACAGTCACGCCAATATGATGATTATAATAAGTCCCTGCAACATATGTTTGCATTATTAAACCATGAAAATGTACTAAGTGTAGTCTACTGACACACTAATAAAAAAAAATTATTTACATCTAAGACCATTTATATAAAACTATTGGGTGCCTAAGACTTTTGCACAGTACTGTGTTTTCTATCCACTTTAGCCAAACACACACACACACACACACACACACACACATTTGTTTTGTTTTAGGTTCGCGTTTTGAGCGTCTAAGCTGCCGTAGGCGATGACGTCACACTCGAATGTAAACAGGAAGAGTTTAAGACACGGAGATGAAAACTGGATGCTGATATAAGGAAGCAAATAACCAATAAATATGAAGTTATGTTTAAACCTCTGTTGTCAAGCGTTGTCAATATAACCCACCCCCTTTCCTCACGAATGGAACTAGTGTTGTGGAGTCCGCTTTGAGCGTTTTCCAGGGTTAGCAGCTAACGCTAGCTAGTTAGCTTAGCCTAGTCATGGGATAACTTGGTTAGCAGCTAACGTTAGGCCAATGCTTGTGTCAATTAAATTGCATGTCATTGAAGGTCCGCGCTGGTCATGTGTCTATAATGAAATGAGAGGACCACTCTGCGCTAAAGCTAAAGTCTGATCTCAGCCGCAACGTGACAACATATACTCGATGTTCACGATATAATAATATACTACATCTCATGTAGAACAAGCCGCGATACATCGAGTATACTCGATATATCGCCCAGCCCTACAATAGGTACAACTCAAATAAGAAATATGCAAGTGCAGATACTGCACAGATCAGGGTTTCCGTTAGAAAAAATTGTTGCCGGTCTCCGTGACCTGCAAGATTTCAATCTACCGGACAAATGAGATTAATTCCGGTCATAGTTTATTGAGCTTTAAAACAATTGAATAAAGAATGTCATCCTCAAGGCATGTAGATTTATAATAGTATTACTTAAAACTATAGGCTACTTTTGCGTATACAGTCATTAATATATTCCAAATAAAATAAGTCCCTCGATACTCCGTGCTGCTGCTGACTTGAAATAAAATAGACTGCGTATGTGGGCAGTCGGTCCGACACTAAACAGCAGTCTGTTATAATCACATTTTTATGAGCTAACGAATTCCGTTATATTGGACATTTGTATTAATTATATCAAGCGAAGAACTGAGAAATTTTGCAGAGAGAGACTGCAACATTATCGTGGGTTTGCGTGATGTATATCTCCACCTCCGAGTCCCAACGACTTGGTGCTGGTCATAATGTCCGGTGAAAACAACTCCCTCCAAGCACAACTCGACCACCCGAACCGTACCAAAACAGGCCAAAATTAAATAGCCCATGCGACGAACGATTCATTACATTCGTTTCATCGTTGCTCCACCAAGCAGCCGGTCCAACAATGAAAGCTGTTATCAGCGCGAGCCGGTCGCAGTTAGTTTGCAAGAAGCATCCAGCTGCAGACCCGCAGAGCAGCTTTCCAGGTCTGGGGACCGCACTGTGCCAGCAAAGCTGGTGGGTTCTGTGGGTCTGCAGCTGCATGCCTTCCGCAAATCCAGCAGCAAGCTCTCGCTGAGCGAAGCAACGACAACAAACGCAATGATTGTTTCGTTCATCGCATAGGCCACCCAACTCCAGCCCATCCAAATACAATTCAAATAATCAAACTGTGCCCAGAGGGAACTATTTTCACCGGACACTATGACCGGAGAGATTAAATATGTCGGACTTCAACAGATTTTGCCGGTCAAAAACCGGTAATTACCGGCTAACGGAAACGCTGGCACAGATACATAGTGATTTAGTCATGTTAGCGTCACATGGTCTTTAATAACGTGACGTCACGTCTCGTTGTTGTCATGAAAAAAACCTTCGTTGACGAACATCTTTCGCCATAATTTTCGTTGACAAGATTAACACTGCTAAGCACCACTGGGGATCTGGTGCACTGAAGTGGTAATAATTAAATAATCCGTAGGATGAATGAATGAATGAAAACTTTATTTAACAGATTGCAGAATGGGTACAATACAGTACGGCTCAATACATACAATTGTTAAGGGGATGCAGACCTGAGAAAGACGTTTGTCTTGTTTCCATCAGGGTCCCCCATTTTCAATTCATATAGACATATATGACATACATGACATACAGATAGTCAGTACTGCTACATCTATACATTTATGACATACCAGATTTGCAAATACAGTACTGTTTGTGATACAGAAGGAGTCAAGAAAAGGGAGTATATACATTTGACGTAGAAACTGTACATTGGAGGAGGTTGGGTGGGGGGGGTTGGGTACATTGGGATATTGACAACCATACTGGGTAATTTACATTGGAGGTGGTTGGGGGGGGGGGGGGGGGGGCGGGGGGCACACTGTATAAACAAGTAACACTGTACATTGAGGGGGGGGGGGGAGGAGACACTGTACAAACAAACACAATTGTACATTGAACTATTGACAAAACCATACTAGGTAAATGACTGTACATTGGAGGGGGTTGGGTTAGGATATTTACAGGGGCCAGTGTTGAATTGCAGTCTCCCGTAGGTGTCCCTTGAGAGAGGTTTTGAAAGTGGGTAGTGATCCACATTCCTTTACAGCTTTGGGTAGGGCGTTCCACATTGATGTGGCATAATTGCGAAACGTGTTTAGTCCCTTATTTGAGCCGAATCTGGGTTTAACATGATTTGTGGAGCTCCCTCTGGTGTTGTGATCGTGGTATTCACTGACCTTTGGGAAGTATTTTGACATGTACATGGGTACCTTGGTCGTGTAGTGTATCTTGTAGACCAGGCCCATTGCAAGTTGTTGTACTCTGTCGTCTACTCTAAGCCATCCTAGGTTGTCGAAGTGGGCAGGGGTGAGGTGGGTTCTAGGAGTAAGGTCAAGCAGTAGTCTGACCAGTTTGTTTTGAGATGTTTGTAATTTTGTTTTTAGCGCCTTTGAGGTGCTTTGGTACCATGAGGTGCAAGCATAGTCGTAGTACCCCTGAATGAGTGCTCCTGCCAGAGTCTTCAGGGTGTTCTTGTTTACCAGAGAGGAGATCCGGTACAAGAATCGAGTTCGTTGGTTGACTTTTTTTATTACATTGGATGCCATTTTGTCACAGGAGAGATTAGCCTCTAGGATGGAACCCAGGTAGGTAATTTCATCTTTCCTTGTGACAATATTGTCACCCACTGTAACTGAGAAGCCGTCGGTCTTGCTGAGTTTGTTATTTGAACCGAAGAGAATGGACTCTGTTTTGCCCATGTGTAATGATAGTTTGTTATCAGCGAGCCATATGCAGATTCTGCCTAGTTCCGAGCTGAGGGTTTTTTCAACCTGTAACTTGTTCTTGTCAGAGACCAGCAGGGCTGAGTCGTCCGCAAACAGGAACAAGTTGCAGTCACAAGCTGACGACATGTCATTTGCATAAATTAGGAACAGTAGCGGTCCTAGTATGCTTCCTTGTGGAACACCACAGCTCACTGTGAGGGGGGGGGATAGGGTACCGTTTACCTCCACCATCTGTTCTCTCCCCTCAAGGTAGGATTGCATCCAGCTCACTGATAGACTATCAAAACCAATTGCTTTTAGCTTGTCAATCAGAATGGAGTGATTGACCGTGTCAAAGGCCTTTTGTAGGTCCAGCATGACCATGCCGCAGTATTTGCCTGCGTCCACCTCTTGTTTGATGTGGTCATTCAAATAGAGAAGGCATGTGTCAGTGGAGTGGGATGTTCTGAAGCCAGATTGGAATTCGTAGATTAGATTTTTTTCCGCTAGGTACTTTTCGACCTGTTCGTAGACTATTTTTTCCATGACTTTCGAGATGGAGGTGAGAATAGAAACAGGGCGGTAGTTGCCTGGGTCTAATTTGCTGCCCTTTTTGTGCAGAGGGGTCACCCTCGCAATTTTGAAGTCCTTGGGGACGTGTCCCTGTTTTATGGAGAGGTTTATTATGTGTGTGATGATTGGTGTGATGGCGGCTGCTGAGTCTCTGAGGAATTTGGAGGCGATGTTGTCATGGCCAGTGGCCTTGTTAGGTTGGAGGGCGCTCAGTTTATTGAGTACCTCATCTGTTGTTACCATTTCCAGCTTGAAGTCGTCCTTGCGGACCCCTAGGTTTTTGTAGTAAGCTACTATGTGTTCTACCCCATAAAGCCCTGAGTGGGAGGGTAGTTTGTTTACCAGTGTTGTGGCTATGTTTGTGAAGAAAATGTTTAAGTAATTGGCTACATCCAGCTTGTCTGTGATGAGCGTGTTGTCAGTTTTTATGTTTATGTTTGAGAATCTGGTTTTAAGTTTTTTACTGCATCCTAGTTGATTATTGAGTAATTTCCAAAGTTCACGTGGTTTGTTTTTGTTTTCCTCAGTTTTGTCATTGATGAAATTCTTTTTTGCAGTTTTGATCATGGAGTTTACGTCGTTTCTTAGTCTGTTTCTTTCTAGTTTGAGTTCAGTCACGTGGGCTTGGAGTTCACTGCTCGTGCTTTTAGTAAGCTTTGACTGACTTTTACGAAACTCAGAGCATTTTTTGTCTCTGGTTTTCATAGCGGCCAGTATTTCGGAGTGCATCCACGGCTCAGCGCGATTTTTTACCCTGGTGGTTCTTAGGGGGGCCATGTCAGATGAGTTCCCAGTTCTTTATTTGTTTTATTTTGATGTGTACATATTGGTACATGTCATACTAGTAATATTCATACTGGTTGAAGCTTCATGGTGTTTCATTTGCTCTACTATGCCATCAAGTGGACAATAAATGTAGAACAGGCAGCGTGATTATAATAATACCATGGCTTTGGTGTGTGAAGCTTTGATGTGATGATGATGCCAATAAACAAATAATATTGTGTCTGTTTTTCTAACAGAATGATGGCAGGGACAGAGGAGAAAGTGCTTGTGTTACTACAACATTCTATTATTTAATATAGTGTGTTTTTCTGACAGCATGATAGCAGGCACAGAGGAGAAAGTGCTTGCTTCATTCATTTTTATTCAGAAAAAGCAACTCAAAATCGAATGCCATCCTGCATTTGGATCATACAGATCAGATTAGGCACAGCAAGTTATACATTACAGCAAGTTTATATGTAACAGAGCTGATATCGTCACCTTTTTGCGTTGTGTTTAAAGTTGTCTTTTAAAGTTTAACTCGCAGTACCGCTACTCGCCAGTCACTTCACAATGCTTGAAGTCCATGAATGAATGAATGAATGAATGAATGATGAATGAATGAATGAAAACTTTATTAACAGATTGCAGAATGGGTACAGTACGGCTCAATACACACAATTGTTAAGGGGCTGCAGACAGAGAAAGACGTTCGTCTTGTTTACATCAGGGTCCCCCATTTTCAAGGTGGGGTGGGGGTGAGGAGGATCTGAACAGCCATGGATGGTCACCACAGATAATCCGGATGGGCTTGTTCAGTAGTGGTAGAAATCTGTTATCCAACTGCAGTGTTTCCCTTATATGCATTCAGCGGCTGTGGCAGCGTGCTTAATGTAAAAGACTGACCTGAGGAACAGGCTGCAGGGAAACCATCTGGCCGCTTGTATGCGTCTCAGCATCAATGGGCCCCCTACCAGTGAATTCCCCACCAAAGAGCCCTGGAGCTTTTCTTTCAAAAGCCCATGAAAATGAAATGCTCTAAGGCAGAATGTAGCCTATGCTACTAAGACTTCTTAGGTGTAAAGTGCTGTTGTAGTGCAGGGCTGTACGTTAACTTTTTTTGCACATAGCACTGGTGCTACAGACGTTGATAGTTTTGTAGCACAGGCCAATATCTTGTAGCACAAGTGTAAAACGTGTTATATTTGTAACAGTCACAAATGTGCCTATTGTATTTGTGTTATTTAGTTGCAGTGCCATGTTTGGCTGTCATTTTCATGCTGACAAGTTGACGTCACACAGCCAGACACGTTACGTGTAAGGAATTATGGGATTTGGTGTTGGGTGTATGCACTACAAGGGGTGGGAATCACCAGTTTCATCACGATACGATATCGATTCTTTGGACAACGATACGATATTTGCCGATATATGCCACGATACGATACAATGCAGGTGCCTGCAATCGATATGAGATATCATAAGCCCATTTAACACAATCAGTAACATTTAGATCAACTCAAAATGTAACAAATATAATTTTGAAAAAAAAAATTTAGCTCTTCCAGACATTTAAATGAAAAACTATTTATTGTTTTTGGAACACACAACCTAAAACCCCTTCCTCTCCCAAACCGTTCCTGCAATTGTTTTATGTTGCATGATGATCATGCATACATTTATTATGTATTGTATTTTTTATGTTTAAATATCAACATCTGTCCACCCTCAGTACATTTACTATCAATATAATATACTCGTCTGACTTCATCATATCTTTTCAAACGCACACACACACACAGAGAAGGGAGAATGCCCCCCCTCCTTCCCAGTCCCCACTCTGCTGTTCTCTATCGCTCTGAACAGGGCTTTAGCTTGTTGTTAGCTTATGCTAACGTTAACGTTAATTCCGGTCTTAAACACGACGTGGTCATAAAGGAATGGCGAGGATTGCAAAGCATGTTATATGCATTTGACCCGTTGCGGAATAAAACAGTAGGGATTTGTTTTGGGTCACGAAATAAGCACACTAGCCTATGTTGCAATGTGCGTGTTCCAGGCGCTACTGCTGCTACTGCGAGACGAGTACTGCTGTGTGCTGTAGAGCGGATATGAGTCACGACACCACGGATTTTCAAAATAAGAGTATCAATATGAACTGAGCGTTGCTAGCTGCCGGAGCCATAGTTATTATAGCTGGAGCTGCGCTTAGGCGGAAATGAGACCCGCAACAGGATTTTCAAAATAAGAGTATCGATATGAACCGAATGCCTGTCGCACCAGTGCTACTGAAGTAGTGTTGTCACGATACTGGAATTTCGTGACGTTAACGTTACTCCGTTTCCATGCAGTAATTATAAAGGTGGCCAGCTAAGCTAACGGAGCTAAGGGAGGAACTAGCAGTAGCTAACGTTAGCTAATAGCTGTAACGTTACTAACAACGAATCAGCTGTTGATATTATGCGCCATCAGTAGACAACATATCATGTATTAAACTAGAGTTAATGGTTTAATGCTTCAGTCACAGTGACGTTGAAAGAGCAGCTGTCACGAACCTCTTTCATTTCTTTATGGAGATCCGCGTTGGCACTGCTCTGTAACACCGCTTGCAAATGGGCATTGTGGCATCTTTAGCTTGTCCTTCGTTGTTTACTTCAAACCCGAAGTACCTCCAAACAGCACTTCTGCTGTTTTCTTTATCCACAAGCACAAGTTGCGGAGGCTCTGCATTTGCCATCTTCAGCTAAAATGTTTGTTTACAAACTGAAGACGGCTCTGTGAGGGGGAGGGCTGGAGGAGGCGGAGGGGCAAGCGTGCTCTGAACAGCGTGTCAACAACTTGCGGTAGAACACTCGCCAGCTGGTACCGATACTGCAGGAAATGAGTATCGAAACCGTTTTAAATATTCAGTATCGATATGTATCGATACTTCGATATTTTTGACAACACTATACTGAAGTAAATCCATTCATCGCACAGACCAATGTTGCTGTAGCACGTGCAATATCTCTCTCTCGCTGTACAGCCCTGCTTAAAGAAATAATTTTTTCATCAATACGTTCTCATTTTATAGCGTCTTGAATATAAGGGATTTCGGCTAGGATATTTCCTGGAAGGCGAGATACAGGCCGCTAAGCTACTAACGTTAAATCCAATGGCATTTCGGATATACAGAAGCTACAGTTAAAACTCAAACTGCATATGATCGGTATTGATGGTCCACCATGAATGCATGAAGGTGGGGGGGGGGACGTCGTTTCTGATAATTGATTACCAATAACCGTGTTAGCCTCAGTAGCCACATTCGTTGACCGGGTGGATGGCTATCAAAACAAGCCCTGATCAGCGTGTAATTTACGTGAAAAAGATCTTACCGTGGGCCGGTTGGATCCCCCAGAGCATTTCCCAGTTATCGATCGCCATCTGGTAGATCGATATGTCCATTGGCTGATGATATATTCCTTTACTGCATAGTGAAATCCGCGATCCAAAACGTAATCTGTGTAACAGGCTATAGGCATCGCTTCAGGTTAGTAGAAAACTACATTGGAAATCCAGAAAAAACAAGACAACTTCTGCCACAGGGAACACTGCATTATCGAGATAGGGCCCCTAAGAGGATCTGGCCGGTAATGCAGTAGGGTACTTCTGCAGTGCCGCTCGGTGACATTGAGTAGGTTATTAAAATGGAATAAAAGCCAAAACAACCTTGCCACGGACATGTGGTTGGTCCTCAACCGGATTCGAAACACGGATTTATCCGTGGCCCGTCCCGAATGTGTTAATGTCAACGGCACAATACATGTTTTCAAACTCTCTTTGGGTGTTTGCAATTCATGGGGACTATACTTGTCTCTGATATCTTGGTACAGTGGGCAGGTTGTTATGTCTCTGATATCTTTCTTTGTACAGTGGGCAGGTTGTTAGAAAGTGTAGCTCAGTTCTGTATCGTTAGTGGCTTAGCTTGGCATCACTACTGCACTATCTCGCGTACGTGCACGCGTACTGAATAAACCACAAATGTACCTCTAATACCAGTATTAGTCTGACCACACCCCTCATCAGCTTACCTTCATAAGCAGGTGTGTGGTCACCTGCTCTCCTCCTTCTCGCTTTCACCACAAGGAAGAAGTGCCTCGGTAGATCCCCACACTTGACACCATGATGGAAGAAATTGGATTAGGAACAGCTTGGGAAACAAGGATACGTTGACATCATATCTTTATTTTCTCTCTCACTATTTTCGAGAAAATACATGGCGATATTGTCTTCGTACTGAAGTGTCTAGAAGATGATGATCATTCTAAAAACCCTCCACCGGTTTTCGTATTGGGAGCACGCCGCTGCATGCTTCTCAACTGCAGTTCCTTGCTGTGTTTGTTGGGGTGAAACCTGTCAGGCCACAGCTGAACTGTCGGACATGCCGCTGTTGTGAGGAGCGGTGCGTTCCAGGTTGGGTGAGTAGTGTTTGCTGGCGGGCTCCACTTGTCTGTTAGTGCTATGGGGGCTACTTGACAAAGTTTATGGAAACCGGCCCCAGGCTAGGGTCCTTTGTTTAGCCGCCTAGGCGACAGAGGGCCTTGGTCTGGAGACCATTATAGTTTTAACTAGTGGGCCGCGACCATTGACACTGGTGATCCCTGTGTGTTCTGGACGAGTGGATTCTCTCTGTCACCGTGTTAAGACCCCATCTTTCATATCCAAATGAGAGTATTCCTTCACGAGGGGATATGTGCATGTAATGTGCGATAGCGGCAGATTCATGTTCGAAGTCAGCTACACAGGCCAGTTGGTACTGTGCTGATTCCGCCGGATGTTCACCGTTGTGAAGCGGTGTTGACGTCTTGTTTTCTCTTTTCTCTTAAAAAGTGAGGAGAGGTTCAGAACGGCGGCCTGTCTGGGTGAGTGTTATGTCATTGTTTACATGTTCATAGCTTACGGTTAGCCAGTCAGCTGTTAACTGCTGCGTTAGCCTGCTGGATCGCTGCATGGCCTGCTTAAGGCCTACTGTTAGCCAGTCAGCTGTTAGCTGCGGGGCTAGCATGTCGTGGTCGCTGGGTAAACGTTAGCTTGCTGCTAGGGCCATGGCTGGCGCGGGGTAGCTTAGCTTCTCGCGCGCCGCCGGAGCTCGCTTCTGATCGCCGTTGGCTTGATGCTATTCTGTTGAACGTGCTTTGATTTTAACATGTTTTACACTCTTGACCGCGACGTCAACCTTGACAGGGGATGTTTCGTCGACCCTGCCCTGAGCCTGGACGGGGATTGCGTCAACAAAGAGGACTGTAGCGACTGGTTGGAGCGGCGACGCTGCCCGGATCGAACAACACAGGTCGGCTGTGTTCTACGGTGTCTTGTGACTGCACTTCGCTGATCTGCGTTCCGGGTAGGTACGGGGTTGGCCAGACCTCGTAACACGTCTTCTGGTTTTACTTTGATAAATGTATTGTGAATAACGGTGTTTTTTCCCAAAACGTGTGTTGTCGCAATGCATTTAGGATACGTTGCGGGTTATGTGTGAGCTGTTTTTGTCACTGGCAGTTAGCTTCTCCGTGCAGATCGTGATGTATTGATCTGGTTGTTGTGTGAGAAACATCATGGTGTTTATGTGTACCGTGTACTCACTACTAAGGCAACTAACCTATGAAGCTATGCTTGGTGACAAGTGAGTAAAAGAATGTTCTTTCTCAGACTGTAATGACAATGAACAGTGTGTTCACACATTAACAGGTTTTCCTGTTTTAACTGGCCGTATTGAGGGTAAAATAGGAGGATTGTGTTTTTCCCCCCCGGTTCCCTGGGGACTTTATCACCTCCTATCAGACATGTTGTGCATTAATTGTGTCTTTTGTGTGGTAGGGATACGATGTAACTCTTAGCTTGATTGCTGAGGTTGTGCTGAATCTGCTGGAGAAACTTATTTCCTAAAGGGAAATTGGTTTGGTTGCTGTCATGTGTGCTTAGCAAGGCCTGTGGTCGATACTAATCAAGAATGATGTATTTTCTCATTGTGAAAAAAACGGCGTTCCTCTGTTGAGTGTTTTTGCCATTTTTTGTAGGTGATGATGGGTTGTGTGTGTCATGTGACCTACAACTGGGTTGTACTGGCCACAGAAGCACATGTGTATGTTGGACCGGGGTTCTTAGAGCCCTCTCTATTCTGTGTTTTTCCTTAGTAAAAATCAGATAGCAGGTTAGCTCATGCGCTGTGTGGAGCTGTGAAACGCTTCATAGAGCTGACTATGACTGTGTCATATTCTCTTTTTGTCGTTACGTCGTATCATGGGTGTGGGGTCGTAAAGGGGTGAACTGGTAACCTTTCCTCTCCCCATTGTTCTGTCGGTCAGGGGTACACCCCCTGTCCTTCAAGGTTCCCGTCACGTGGCGGTTCGGCACGTTACGGGGGGGGGGGGGGGGGGAGGGAGTTCCTGGTCCCACGGCCTGGTATATTGGGCGTGTGCACCGCAGGAATTCCGAACGTCTGGGTGGCGCCTTCTTTTCATGTTAAGATCAACACGCATATCTGCCCTTCTCCTGGAGTAGGCATGTCGGCGTGGTTAGGGCACGGGACTGGTTCTGGTCACGCTGGTCCAGATCAGTTGAACCCGTTGTCCGCCGGGGATGCAGATCTGCTGTTCTGGTACCCTGAGGGACTTGGGCTTTTTTCAGGGGGAAAAATGCCAGGTCGGTCTGGGTGTCACAGGGTTAAGCGCTATGGAGACCCTGGTTGGGTATGTTTTTACTCAGCACTGTCGTCATGGCTTACAGCCATGCCATTCTGTACGCGCTCGATCTCGTCGGATCTCGGCCGCTACACAGGTTGGTCCTGGTTAGTACTTGGTTGGGAGACCGCCGGGGAATACCAGGTACGGTGTGCTTAGGGGCTGGTTCTCCATTATTTTTCGCTCCTCTCTCACGCATGGCGAAGAGGGGCCTGTGGGGGTGGTTTTTTGACCTCCTCTGGTGACCCTGTGCTTCCCGTACCGCCAGGCCCGGTCCGAAGTGATGTTTGCGACCCGTAGGCCTGGGTTAACCCTTTTTGGAAACTGAAACACTTGTACTGCGGTATAGCCGGTGTATGCCCGCAGGTGTGTTTTGGAGTTTTTTCTTGGGGGGTTATAGGAACAACCACCGCATTGGGTAACACCGAGGTGGTTGATTCCCTGGTGTGTTGGAGCAGTGTCAACTCCCGGGTTCACCGTTTGAGGGTGCCCCTGCACGTTCATGACGTCTGCCAATCGTGTCAGCCTTCTCTGCCTCGACCCCTCTGGGTGGGGGTTTTTAAATGGAGGCTTGGTCATGCAACACCGCCAGCTTACGCTCCTTCCGCCGGGGCGGCTGTGTTCAGCTGTCCCCTCTGGCGCCTGTCTCGTCCGCAGTCTCCAGGCTAGGGTTAACAGCCTGTTGCCTGGTTTTTCCCCGGTGCGCTGCCTGCTTCCGTTGGTTGACCTTTTTGTGTGCTTACGGCCATGCTGACTGCCTGTTCTGCAGGGTCAGTGTGTCAGGCGGTGTACTATTGGGGGGACGGGGCCCGCTCGGCTTACGGCCATACCAACCTGAACACGCCCGATCTCGTCCGATCTCGGAAGCTAAGCAGGTTCTGGCCTGGTTAGTACTTGGATGGGATTCCGCCTGGGAATACCAGGTGCAGTAACTGAGGGGCCTTTGTCCGAATACGCTGGCGATGTGGGGGGCGGGGCACTGCGTGCCCACCTGGTGGGGTCTTGATGCTGGCATCATGGACTTCTCCGGGCCCCCATTCCAGGGAGTCCAGTCCTTTTGGTGGGTCTGGGTCTTCCTTCGCGCTCCGCTGCTACGGCCTTGCCACGGGGTTGGGTTTGCCCTTGGCCCCGTGATTCTGGGGGCAGTAACGAGGTTGTTCCTCCGTTCGTTCCCGGGTGGCATGCGGGTTGTGCGTGTGTGTAGTCGTGGGGTCAAGCCACGGTCTGCTCACCCTGTGCGTTAAGTTGCTTGAGTGCCTCTTCGCACGGTCGGGTCGGTCGCCTTCCCGTGAAGCCTCTAATAGGGGGGATACCCTCCATTAGGGGGGGTCGGGGGGGCTTGGCCCTCCCTGTTCTGATGGTTTTGGGGGGCTGTCAGCGGGGTGTATTTGTCAGCCAAGTGGCTCCGCTTGGCCTCCCTTGTGCAGTAGTGATGCCAAGCTAAGCCACTAACGATACAGAACGTTAGGTTATGACTATAACCAAGTTCTGTTAGTTAGGGGCGATGCTTGGCATCAGACGGCCGCTGCAGCCCTTGTCCTCACCTTGTGGTGAAAGCTTGGGAAGGAGGAGAGCAGGTGACCACACACCTGCTTATGAAGGTAAGCTGATGAGGGGTGTGGTCAGACTAATACTGGTATTAGAGGTACATTTGTGGTTTATTCAGTACGCGTGCACGTACGCGAGATAGTGCAGTAGTGATGCCAAGCATCGCCCCTAACTAACAGAACTTGGTTTTAGTCATAACCTAACGTTTTCCACCTCTGCTCTTGCTCTCTGCTACTATCTCCAAACTTCCACTCCTTTATTTTATTATGTGCTCGCGCTGCCGCGTGGGTTTTCTTTTTAGCAGTCGGCTTACTCCTTCCATATAGTTTCACATATTTGTAACTTTATTAAGCTAACGTTCGCTAATCGTCGGACATAACGTTAGCTCCGTAGAGCGGGTCTTCTCCAAACCGGGGGTGGAGCGAAAAGAACTGCTAGAATACTCAATCAGCAGCAGAGTAGTTCATTGCTGCTAGATTGTTTGGTTGTTTAATCAGTTGTAAAATACTTTCTTTTATTTGTTATTTAAATATATAGATGTGTATTTGACTATTTTTTTTATCAGCAGAATAGTTCATTGCTGCTAGAGTGGTTTGTTTACCCTTGTTTTATACTTGTTATTTTGTAAAATACAATACCTTTATTTATTTTGTATTTAAATATATAGATGTGTACCTTTTTTAGTTAATTTGTTAAATAAACATATTTTTTAAATAAACATAACATTTATTTAAAGATGTGTGTGACTGTGTATATGTTCTAAATAAAATAACAAAATAACTATTTGTATAGCACCTTTCATACATGGGATTGCAGTTCAAAGTGCTTTACATCAGTAAGATGTAAATACTAATAAAGTAATAATAATACATTATTTATTTATTAAATATTAAGTTTTTAATTTTTTTGTACAACTGAGGTAGGTAGAAAAAAATTTTAGAGACTAAAGTACCGAAAAAAGTACTGGTATCGATTCACAGGTACCGATATCGGTTCAAATGTGAACGGTACCCATCCCTAGGTAGTAGTACAATACAGTACAGCTCAATACAAACAATTGTTAAGGGGATGCAGACCAGAGAAAGACTTTCGTCTTGTTTACATCAGGGTCCCCCATTTTCAATTCATCATAACATAATGACATACATGACATACACATATGTCTGTTCATCTATACATTTGACATACCAGATTTACAAATACAGTACTGTTTGTGATACAAAAAGATTTAAAAAAAGAGAGTATATACATTTGATGAAGTTGGTAGGTGGGGGGGGGGGGGGGGGGTTGGGTAGGTGGGGTGCGTGAATATTTTAGGCAACCAACTTGTGTTTAGCGTTTCTCTGATTGGCCACTACGCCCATGTGACCGCCGCAGCGCGAGAGAGCTGCAGCGCGGAAATAGGCTGTCTATTGCCATTCTCTAAGACAAACTCTAACCTTAACCAGCTCCGAAACAGCGCCTAAACTTAACCCTTTCTAACCTTAACCAACTCCGAAACAATGCCTAACCTTAACCCTAACCTTAACTAACTCCGAAACCATGCTTAAACTTAACATGCCTAAACTTAACCGGCGAAAGAGAATGCACGTTAAAAAAAATTATAATAATTGAAGGGAATCGAACTCGTCAGCAACGGACCGCAGAATCCACAGCAAGGCAGCGCTGCCAGTTGAGCAAATTTTCGATGTTAAAAGAAAGGGGATTACTGTTGCATAATGCTGCCGCGACAGAGCTGCGCAGCAGAGCAGCTGCTCTGCCTGCTGCTGCCGCTTTGCCGCGGGGGCGTGGCTGGGCGTGGCTAGACACAAGTTGGTTGCCTTTAATATTTAGGCTGGATGGTCACCACAGATAATCCGGATGGGCTTGTTCAGTAGTGGTAGAAATCTGTTATCCAACTGAAATTGGTTTATCTGTGGTGACCATCCATGGCTGTTTTATATTATTATTAGTATTATTATTAGGGGTGCATGGTATTGATTTTTTTATATCGATAACTTTCTGCTCCTTAAGGTCGATACCGATAACCGATAATATATATACAGTTGCACTTATAATTATTCGACCCCCATGTTAGTTAGTGACAGTCAACAAGGCCCTACTTTTGTGACCAGTGTGAGAATAGCTTCAATCAACTGTGAGAGAGAGTCATATTACTCCGCGCTGCACGCACGTGCAGAGATGTCACCGGCTGTGTGCTGCAGTGCAATCAGTGATAATCAGCGGCACCTGTGTCGGTGTTAATCAACGCCACCTGTGATGGACTCAGAGATGCATTAAATATGGTGAAGTCAAGAGAATACTCAGTGAAGTTTAGAGGAGAGCTAGTCAGGTTGTACAGAGGGTGAAATGGATATAAAACTATTTCGAAGCTCCTTGATGTGCCAAGGTCGACTGTTGTTAGTATCATCAAGAAGTTTAAGGAGCATGAAACCGTGGAGAACATCGCCGGGCGTGGTCGGAAAGCCAAGCTAACGGCGGCTAACTCGTTTCGTAACAAGGAGTGTAGCCAAGGATCCACGGCTTACTGCAAGGGAGCTGCAGCAGGCCTTAAACGTGACGGGTGTCTCTGTTTCAACCAGTACCGTGCGACGGGTCTTGAACCAAAATGGATACCATGGTCGGACTCCACGAAAGACCCCTTTGTTGACAACGAAACACAAAGGATTACGTCTGAAATATGCCAGAGAGAATGTGGCGAAGACACAGCTACTGGAGGTCCGTTCTATGGAGTGACGAGACACAGGTCCGACTGTTTGGCCCGATGAACTGTCGGTCTGTGTGGAGAAAACCCAACACCGGCTTTGAAGAAATCAATTGTTTGTCACAAGTCAAACATGGCGGCGGATCTGTCATGCTTTGGGGCTGCTTCTCTGCTTTTGGTACCGGCAATATAGCACGAGTTCATGGCATTATGAACAGCATTAAATACCAAGAAATAATTGCGGGTAATGTGTTGCCCTCGGTTGCAAAACTCAAAATGGGGAAAGAATGGCGCTTTCAACACGACAATGACCCAAAACACACATCGAAATCGACCAAAGCTTGGTTACAATCAAGGAAATGATTGCGGTACTGTGCTTTATCGACTTCAAAAAGGCCTTTGACTCGATACACAGCCGTGATGATGAGGATACTCGAGGCCTACGGAGTCCCTCCCAATCTACTCCGGGCCATAGGGACCATGCACACGGGTACAAGGGCCAAGGTGGTAACCCCAGACGGCAACAGTGAAGAATTTGACATCCTGGCTGGAGTGATGCAAGGGGACACCCTTGCCCCCTTCCTTTTCGTCATAGTCCTCGACTATGCGCTCAGGAAGGCCATCAATGGACGGGAGCAGGAACTTGGTCTCACAATAACCCCAAGGAGATCGAGACGACACCCCGCCATAGTCCTAACAGACCTTGACTATGCGGACGACATCAGCCTGCTCTCTGACCAGGTGGAGCAGGCACAGGAACTCCTGTGCAGAGTGGAGACGGAGTGCGCCAAGGTTGGCCTTAGGCTAAATGCCAAGAAAACCGAGGTCATAATGTATAACATCCTCCCGGATCATCCACCTCTAAGGACAACAGGAGGCTCTGCTCTAAAGGAAGTCAGTGATTTCAAGTACCTGAGCTCGTGGGTCAACTCGTCCGAGCAAGACCTTAAAGTGAGGAAGGCACTTGCGTGGAGGGCTCTGAACGGCATGACCAGTGTGTGGAAATCCAACCTCCCCTGTCAAATCAAGCTCAACTTCTTTCATGCAACAGTTGAGTCTGTCCTTTTGTATGGCAGTGAATGCTGGACCTTGAAGCCCACCCTGCAGAAGTCCTTGGATGGGTGCTACACCAGAATGATGCGTGTGGTGCTCAACATCAACAGGGATGAGCATGTCACTAATGCAAACTTGTATGGGGGGGTGCTAAAGGTGAGCGATAAAGTGGCAGTCAGGAGAATGAGGCTGGCAGGTCACTGCCAGAGACACCATGAGATGCCAACCAGCAAACTTGTGCTGTGGGAACCAACACACGGGCATCGATCATGAGGACGTCCCACGTTAACCTACGTGGACGTACTCAGGAGAGATGCGGGAACAGAAAGCACCGGCGAGCTAGCCAGATGCATGGAGGATCGGGATGACTGGAAGCACCGATGGAGGGCCCGTCCGAGGACGACCTAGATAGATAAGGAAATGGACCGTTCTCGCCTGGCCAAGTCAAAGCCCTGATTTAAATCCAATTGAACATTTGTGGTGGGATTTAAAGAAATCGATTAAAAAACACAGACCAACGAGTCTGACTCAAATAGAGGACATTGCACGCCTCGACTGGGGAAGAATTTCACAGGCCCGCTGTGCTAAGCTGGTTAATGGATACGGTGCACGGTTGAATGCAGTGCTGAAAGCGAAGGGTTTTTGTACCAAGTATTAATAACCGGGTATCCTGGGTCTCGTTCATGTGAACAGACATCTCATGTTAATATCCTGTGAAAAAAACATTAAAAAAAATAGTCATTGTGTGTAATGTGTGTTTTGTGTGTAATGTGTGTTTATATTGCAATAAGGGTCAATGAGTCAAACCTCGCATAAGACCCCTAAAGAATAGGCCTCAAACTGGGCATGTCACCACACACACACCCCCCTAACCCCCAAGACTAGGCCTCAAACACTACCTTAAGAGAGGCATTGTTACTCCAGGAGTGTACCCGCTCTTAATGACAGTGATCTAACCCTAA